>NC_089833.1:13239096-13291305 GCF_035046505.1 Tiliqua scincoides
CCTCCTGTGCGACCTACTCCTCATCACCCGCACCAGGCTGTGGCAGCAGCAGATGCAGGCGTCTGCACCGCTAGGTGCTCCCTACCAGGCCTCCGCCCTCGAGCTGCGCGGCTTTCAGCAGGACCTCAGCAGCCTCCGGCGACTGACTCAGGCGGACAGGCCTGCCATGCACAGGGTAAGCCTCCGTATTTTACCAGCCTCGCAGCTTCTGGAGGGGTTTTGGATGCTGTGATGGAGAGTGTTAATTGGACACCCCTTGAGCATGGGGCCCTGGGCACCTGCAGCATGAAGTCCAGGCAGAGGTGGAGTATTCACCAGTGCTAGGGAGCATGTTCCACACAGGACAGAGGGGCCGCAGGGGCAAGAGGGCGTCTGAAGGCAGGGCCTCCCTACTGGGGAGCTTGATGATCCCGTCTCCCGCTTGACCTGGAGCCAGGGGTGGAGCAGGACATGTTCCCACTGTTGCACTCGGGCTTCCAGAACCCTCTGACCTGCT
Organism: Tiliqua scincoides; assembly: GCF_035046505.1. Taxonomy (NCBI): domain Eukaryota; kingdom Metazoa; phylum Chordata; class Lepidosauria; order Squamata; family Scincidae; genus Tiliqua; species Tiliqua scincoides. The sequence goes on from NC_089833.1 coordinate 13,239,593, forward strand.
CAGGCATGCTGTGTGATGGAACGAATTATTTTTTCCTTGAGCTTAAGCTGGGGAAGAGAGCAGGCAATTGTCCCTGTTCTTGTATGGACTTTTGGAGGTGCGGTGTGAGGTTGGGAACAAGACCTTGCCCCTTGATGGAGTGCTATGGTCCTGGCCAAAATTGGTGACCCCCCCCCCAACCTTCAGTAGTTTGCCCTTATGACTTTGTCAACCTGACGGTTGGTGCTCCAGAGGGCTTTGATTCTGGGAGGGCAACCTGGTGCCTGGGATCTGTTCTGCTCACCAGCTCTGTGGGTTCAACTCCAGGTGTTTCTTCATGAAGCCACGGCTCGGCTGATGGCCCGAGCCAGCCCCACACGGACACACCAGCTGCTGGACCGGAGCCTCCGCAGGAGGGGGGCCTTGGCCACCAAGGGAGGTGAGTGGACAGTAGTAGCAATGTGGGGTTTCTGGGTCAGGGTTTGTGATGCTCCCTGATCCCTTGGTGGCTTTTCAGAGATTTTGCAAGCAGCTCCTGGGACAAGGACACTGTCTCTACCTGTGCAAGTCCTGCAAAGGCCCTGACGTTGCAAGTCTGTGATTTGTCCTCTGTTAGACACAAACAGGATCAGGCAATGGGTTTGGGCCGAGTGTGGGGTGGACCTTGTAGGCAGTCGCTGGTTATTTCCTCCAACTCTTGAGCAGCTGTTGCAAATCCCCAAGAAGGAGAGTAGAGTTCTGTGTAGGTGGAGCTTACTGTGCAGATGTATGGAAGGTGCTTAGCGTTGGGGAGGAGCTTTGTACTGAGTGGGTGGAGCCAGTATATAAATCTGGACCTGGGCTTAGCATTGGGGTGGAGTTGAAGCCATGAACTTGTGAGTTGGGGCTACAGGGCTATCCAGAGATGGAGACCCCCAGCACCAGGGCTTTCTGCTCTTGGGTGGACGGGAGCCAGGGCTGAGAGTTGTGGTCTGCCCCTTCCTGAGTTTCCTCTGCTCTTTCCCTTCCAGCCAGCGAACAAGACAGCCGCCCAACCGCCCGTGAGCAGGCCGAGGCCCTGCTGCTTGCCTGTTCCTACCTGCCTCCTGCATTCCTCCTGGGGCCAGGTCAGAGGGTGGGCATGCTGGCCGAGGCTGCCCGCTCCCTGGAGAAGCTGGGGGACAAATGGACGCTCCATGAGTGCCAGCAGATGATCATCAAACTGGGCAGCGGCTCCACCGTCACCTCCAGCTAGAAGCTTAAGCTAGAAGGGGGGCACTGAGGACTGGGGGAAGGCAGTAGTGTGGGGGGGGGAGCATTGCCCCTCCAAGCGCCTTCTTGTGTGAATTTACCCTCGTGGACTGTTTGGAGGTCGCTGAAGCAGCATGGCCTGAGTCTCGAGCTCTCTGTCTCTCTAGGTAACTGCTTCTTTTGCCTGGCCTCTCTCAGGCCCTCTTCCTGTTGTGCGCTGGACAGATGGGGTGACTGGTGGAGGAGAGCATGAGGCAGGGATGGGGCTTGCTGTGGGGCAAGCAGAGGCCGTACTTCCCCCTTCTGTTCCAGGAAAGCTGTTTTGCCAGCTGTGTGAGTGAGGCGGCACTGGTGCATTGGAGGGCTTCAGCTGAACAGAGCCTTACCGGGGGAGGACAGACGGACTGCAGTAGTGCTGTATCCCCCCGCCCAGAGCACCTTGTGAAAGGTCCGTGCCCTGATTCTCCGCTCTGAAGTGTGCACACGTGAATGCATGGTTTGTGTGGACTGCTTGCACACTTGCCGTAACCCCAAGCTTCCCATCAGCCTCTGGCTCCCCCCCCCCTTTGCCTGCAGAGCTTTCTCTTGGTCTTCTGGGGACCTTCTTCCCCCCTCCCACCTCGAGGCAGCAGCTCCGTGAGGCAGTGGGGACCCCTGGTGGCGGCTTCCCAGCACTGCATGTCACCCACCCTTGGCCACACGTCTTTCCTGAACCAGCTGGCTGCTACCCTCCACCCCCAAAGCAAGTCAGGGACATGTCCACACACTGTTTTTGCTTGGCTAGGGTTTCTCAGGGCTTCGAAATCTGCCTGAGGTGACCTCTTCCCTTGATATTCATGGGGTGACATGTCTGTGATCAACGCAGTGCTCAAACCCCTAGTGGCAGAGAGGACCCCTGACCCTGTTGTTGTCAGGCCTCTTAGCCCCCATCTCCTCAAGACCCTGAGGGTGTGTGCATGGCTATTTGCTGGAATCGGCAGCTTGTTAAGGGTTCCCTCCCGGAGAAACTGCCGCCAGGGTCCTTTGAAGCATCTGTTTTTCAGGATTTTGCTGTGTTTTGCTACGAGGGGACCCTTTCCTAAAGAGGAGCAGTATGTCTACATTTGGGCACCCCCTTCCATATGAGTTGGGCTGGTTTGTACCAGTCGCCCATCCACGCCCACTGAACATGAACTGTACTTGCATGGGATGGAATGTGTGAATAACTGAGCCCAGGTACAGTAAAACATGGGAACAGCACTGGAGACGATGCTTCGGCGTTGTGAATACTGAGGTGAAAAAGGCACTTTGGGGCATTTCAGAACTTTTCCCCATTCTCTCCTCTCTTCTTGCCTGCTGCTGGAGCTGTTGTGGTGTTGCCTGTTGACTCCACCGGTGCAGCTTCTTAATTTTTGGTGCGTACATGTTGTGATGGCAGGAGGGGGGGATGCTTTTCCTGTTGGATTTCGACCTAGCGCACTGCTCTGAAAAGCACAGGGGCTCTGCTAGAAAAGGAAAGGCGAAAGCCCTGTTTTTAAAGACAAACTATAAAAAAAAAGGATAGTTTGCTTCTTGGTTGGATGACGGTTGTGGAAGGTAAATGGAAGAAGATCCAGAGAATTTTGGACGCCTCTCCTCTGCCTGTTGGGAAATGGGAACCTGCCGATGCTCGTCTCATTTTCTCTTTCAATAGTGCCCCACCTTCATCTGTTAGATTTCGGTCCTGGCTTCCGTGCCTTGACTGCCCCCCCACCCCGACTGTCTGCTGTTACGGAGGGAACCCTGTTGAGATGAGAGCAACAGAGAGGTTGATGGATCTGGTCAAGTCATGGGTGGGAGTTGGAACTGCACCCTCTGCAGGGCTATTATTGTAGGGAGCAGGTACTGCGTAAATGTGTTTTTGTATAAGTAGTGCATCTCATTTCTCCCCAACCTGCACTCCATGTAGAACCTCCATGTCCAGGAGCAGCATACCTCTGAATACCAGTTGCTGGGAAGCAACAGCAGGAGGGAGGACTTACTGTTTTTATACCTTGCTTCTGGGGTTCTCACAGGCAGTGGCTCGGCCACTGTGGCAGGCAGGATTGTGGACCCACATATATCTTTTGGGTTCTGATCCAGCAGGGCTCTTCTTGCATTCTGAAGTGCTGCTTAGCCAGGGTTCCTGCATTTATTTTCATAGTGAAAGTTTTTTTTTGTACAAATGATAAAATAAAACCTACTTATTTATATACATTTGTCTGTGAGGTTTTTATGGACGCAAGATGGGGCTTGGAGAGCGCTTGCTTGGACATAAGAACATAAGAACAGCCCCACTGGATCAGGCCATAGGCCCATCTAGTCCAGCTTCCTGTATCTCACAGCGGCCCACCAAATGCCCAGGGAGCACACCAGATAACAAGAGACCTGCAAGGCTTCCTGGGAATTGTAGTTAAGAACATAAGAACAGCCCCACTGGATCAGGCCATAGGCCCATCTAGTCCAGCTTCCTGTATCTCACAGCGGCCCACCAAATGCCCCAGGGAGCACACCAGATAACAAGAGACCTCATCCTGGTGCCCTCCCCTACGGGCTCAGTTCTCCACCATGCTGGAGGACTGGGCTCAGTTCTCCACCATGCTGGGAAGAGGAGGCTGAGGGTTCTAGCTCCGTGATTCTCAAACTTTTTAGTGCCGGGATCCACTTTTTAAAACGGCAATCTGTCGGGATCCACCACAAGCGATGTCATGGCTAGAAGTGACCTCATCCATTTAGGCTTCAACTCTAAGCTGCAATCAGCCAAAGGTTCCCATCACACAGTTTGCTCATGCTGTTATTTTGCATCACTCAGAATTCAAACATTCCAGCTTGGAAGTCAAAGCAGAAGGCAGACTTGGACACTTCTCTAATCACACAGCTTCCCGTCTTCCCACTTGGTGGTTGGCAACCTTCAGTCTTGAAAGACTATGGTATATAAGCCTACAGCACCCGGTATTCCCAGGCGGTCTCCCATCCAAGTACTAACCAGGCCTGACCCTGCTTAGCTTCCGAGATCAGACAAGATCGGGCATGGAAAGACTATGGTATAAGCCTACAGCACCTGGTATTCCCAGGCGGTCTCCCATCCAAGTACTAACCAGGCCTGACCCTGCTTAGCTTCTGAGATCAGACGAGATCAGGCATGGCCTCTCTCCCAGCAGGAGCCCGCCCTGCCCGGCAGCTCTCTCCCTTGTATTTTCAGCTCTATATTTTCAGTGGTGGCTGAGCTAGGTGCTACGCAACCCACCTGAAATTGGCTCATGACCCACCTAGGGGGTCCCGACGTTCTGTTTTGGAAATGCTGTTCTAGAACCTTGACAGCTTTTTAATGAAAACCACACCCATCCATTACTGCACTACTATCTACTGTCTGTCAGTCTATTGGTTGCAGTGGCTACGCGTTTAGGGACAGCAGACCTCCACTTGCGATTGCTGGGAAGCTTTGACCTTCCAGCGGCTTCTGGGAAGCATCTGACTGGTGGAAACAGAATGCTGGATTAGACAAGCCCTTCTGGTCTGATCCAGTATTATGGGTGGCCAAACTCCCACTTAGCATGGATGAGCTGCCCTTCAACAGATGTACATCCTTGCACAAAGACACTCCCGGTTAGTTCATGCACACACAGAGATGCCTGTGGACAGATCTCTGGGTGCCACGCTGGCAGGTGAATGTTCAGGCTGTGGCTTAGAGGCACCTGATGTAGCCTGTCTTGCTGCAGCTCAGCAAATCTGGTCAGTGCCAGGCTAGGAAGACAACCTGGGGAATTTCCCCCCCCCCATGCAACACCATGGGTATATAGAAGTAGGAATGCGTGAGCTGGTTCCCACTGAAATGTGCTTATGGGGAGGGGGGCTTGGCAATACATTGGGTTTGATCACCTGTGCCCACATGCTTGGCCTCACTTGCTATTGCAGCAGTCAAAGGATGCTAAATGAAGCTCCTTTCAGAGTGATCAGCAGCACACGGAAGACGGCATCATGTTGATACTCCCTCCCTCCTCCAAGCAGCTCCTACCAGCATCCCTGAGAGGTGCTGGGCAATCTGTGAGCTGCATAGTGGAGGGGGCCAGGCGTGCCTTCTACTTTTGATGCGGCCGGCCTGGTCTCACACCCAAGCTTCCATCCGGACCACGAAACCTGCAAAGCAGAGGCTAAGTTACCAACATTTTAAATCTTCCTCCACGTGGAATTTTTTTACTCCCTTCCTTCCAAATCCATCTCTGTGTCCATTGCAGGGACTTTCAAGTATAGCATCCCACGTTTTGGGGGGGGGGGGAAATGACTGAGCTGGGTTCCTAGGCTAAAACATACAGTATTTAGTGTACTGGTTAAGCGGATTCTAGCCTTCCTCCCTGCTGGAAGGGATGGCAGAAAAATAGGTTACTGGGGACTCTAGAAATGTCCAAAACAATTGTTGACTCTTTATTGATGTTTTTGAATGCAATGACCTGATTTTTTTTCTTTTCTTTTTTTTAACTCTTAAGGAAAATAAACTTCTTTTAGAAACAGCTCGTTACACACAATCTTCAGTGTGAAGCATTATACTAAATAAGAACACTAGTTAACATTTACAGTCTTTCATATATATTATATATATGTATATGTATACATATATATACACTATAATATGAGGCAAATATATCATACAAATGGTTGGGCATTTTACAGTCATTATGTACAAGATGCTATTCAAAAGACAGCCAGGACCTGCACAGAGACGGGAAGTTATTTTTTTTTTTTGTCCAGCCCGCCGTCGTCAAGGCCTGCTTCTGAAACTTGGGTTTCGTGACCAGCAAGCCTCGAGGGGGCAAAGCTGTCGGGCGCGATGGCAAGCGTAGCGATGACGGCGGTGGGACGCACGGAGTACCATGAACAGACTGGTCACAAGCGGCGGGTGGTGTGGTCGCTTTTAACGTGGTGGGCGGTGGGTGGCGGTAGGGTGCGCAACAGGATCTGACCAAACCAGAAAAGAGGAAGCTTGGCCCCCGTCAGAACAGCACAGGAGGAAGGGCTGGGCTCGGGTGCGTCTGCTCCGGGTGGCGCTAAACCAAAACGGTCGTCTTAAAGCGTATATACATACTATACAGCTTAAGCTTCTCAGAACTTATTCTGCAACCGATCATCATCTCCATAGTCTATTAAAATATAGGGCTGTGGGGGGGGGAGGGGAGTATGTCTTAAGATCAGCCACTGTGGTCAATGCATTGAACTAACTATATTCCATGACAGCGCCCGAAAATTAATTTGGTGATGATTTAAGAACTCTCTCTTTTGTCTGGGTGACTCCACGATGCTTTATGACCACGTGGGATTTAGCTTTGGGCTCTGACGTGCTCGGCCCCTTATGGCACTGACCACAATGTCCAAGAGCAGACTCAGAAAAAATTGTAGGGTTAGAACAATCCCTGCGGGAGTAAGGTGTGCAGAATCCCAAATCAATGCAATTTTTAGCCCCCCCCCCCACCTTTTAGACCACAGTTCTGGTCTTGACGTTGAAGCGATTAACCAAGAATGGGGGAAATGCCCTATGGCCATTTCCAGAAATGACTGCCTCTAGCTAGGGGCAGCGACAATTTTGCTATGGGTCACAGCAAAAAGGGAGCTGTGCACGTCCGCAGGGCACTTAAGAGGGGCCTCAGACTGGCCTTACCCTTGCGAAGAGTCAGGGGGTGGATGCAAGGGGTCACCTATCTGCTTCTCAGCCAAGAACTCTTTCCAAGACTATCCTCCCCCCCCCCCCCCACCCTCGTTGGGCTAAATTCAATCATTATATCTGGCTGGGTCTTCACCGGGGCATTCCTGGATGGTTGCTCCACCTCCACTGATAAGAAGCACCAGGCAAAACAGGCAGCAGAAACAGCTTCGCAGGGTGCCTTTCTGTGCTGCCCAGTATCCCCACTGGAGGGAGTAACTGGTCCTTCACGGAGTAGCTAGTGTGGGAGGGCTGGTGGGCCAGGTGGCGCCAGCAGAGGGTTGTGCCAAACTGGAAACTTAATGAAAAAAGGCCCAACTCCAGGGGCCTGACAGGGAAGGAGGCACCCATGCAAGATGGACTTACTGAGGACAGCACACTCTTGAGGGTGGGCTTTATTAGGGGTGTTGGAAGATCCCTGTAGAGTTCAGAGAGCAGGAACGCTGTTGCTGCTGCTAAAATGGCAGGGTGCCAAGTGGAGTCAGGGCCAGCTTGCCTGCACTAAGAGGCCTGGCCAGCTTCTGATTGGCCAGAACCCAGATTTAGGGGGCTTGTGGTGGCACCAGGAAACAACTGGTTTGCAGGAACACCAGCAACCTTTTTTTTCCGGTGGCCACCCAATGCAAGTAGGGTTGGCTCCACGTTCCCAAGCCTGGCGGTGGTGTGCCAGCAGGCTGGGAGAAGTGTCAGTTGGCAGCAGTGCAGAGAGGGGTTCCAAGAGCATGGGGGTCACACTCCGTGGGCCAGCTGAAAGGTTACAAAGAGGGGCTGAGCCAGGGGCACAAGTGGAATAACCTCCTCCGAACCCATCATTCTTTTCCCCTTCTGCCTTGGGAGGGCAAGAACCCTGAAATTCACAAACCTGGGAATCCAGACAGACTCTCCACTCTGGCTTCTGCGGCCCACCTCCTCGCTGTAGTCTGATGGGCTGTCAGCTTCCCTGTCTGAGCATGAGAGTGAGAAGGACGGGTCAAAGTCAGGAGGGGAAGACAGCAAATGTGGGTGGGGTGGAACAAAAGCAAAACGAACAAGCAAACGAACCAAAGCAATGAAGCGTTGTTTCGAAAACAAAAAACAAACCCAAAAAAAGTCGGGGGCGCTTCTTTTTACACGCTGATCGTCACATATATATATACAATATATATACACAGGAACACACATACACACAGGCACACACACCATGAGGTTTGCTGGAGGAGAAAATAGATCAGATCAGGAAACGGAGGGCCGGAGCCTCTCGTAGTCCGGTGTTTCGAGAGACAGAGTTGCACGCTGCCCCCCCCTTCCGTCGGTGCAAAAGAGTTCAAAAATGTTGGCGTCGGCCTGGGGCCACCAGCACAATGTGTGCCTGCTGTCCAAACCTGGCGGAAGGATGCAAGTCCCAAAGCAAAGGAGAAAGGCCAATTCTCGAGGCTCACCCACCGCAAGAAGCACTGAAAGACAAACTCTGGCCAGGTTTTGTCAGTAGCCGTGTCCCAGGTGAAAGACGTTAGCTTATCAGTATTGGTTACAGCTCCAAAGGTGGGGAGGTTGGGGTGCAGAGGGGATAAAAACCTGGGACTGGAGTTTCTCTTCTCTCCGGAACGGGGCTCTGGGAAGCGTTCAGAGAAGGGTTGATGGAGCAAGGTGAAAAAAAACCCAGGAACTGGAGTTTGGTAGTTTGCGCCTGCTGGGAATGGCTCTTGGACATGTTCCTCAGGAGACGGTGGTGGCCAGAGATGGGTCTTGGGAGCTGGTGAGAAGAGGAGGGACGGAAGAGCGACCACCACTGCTGCTGGAGGGCTGCCCCCGTCGGGGGCGCCCAGATGGGTGGACGTTCAGCAGAAACCGGACCAAGGAGGGTCGTCTTCTTTCATGTGCCTTCCACAGAAGTACTATTGCAAAAGAGGGCATGGAGTAGGCTGTGCGACACTCCTGTGGCCTCTCCCACACGGACTCCGCCTGGCGTGCAGCCACCTCCCCACCCTGGACTGTGCGGAGGATTCTCTTCTCCACCATGGGATTACAAGGGCTGTTTCTGCAAAAAGGAGAAGAGGGCAGGTCAGGACTGGAGCCAAAAGGGTTAAAGAAGTGCCCACCCCCCACCCCTCCAGAAGATGCCCAGGGGCATGCATAAGTCACAGGAGCTGTGTCATGACCAGAGTGTGCTTCCTACCCCCCTCCACAGTGTATAATGCAGGGCAAAAATCCTGGCCCCCCATTGCAGGGCAGTGGTAAAATTCGTATTTAGAGTATGACACAGCCAGAAGGAATGCTGGAGTATTAGGCCAGACTATTCACACCTAGCAGGGCTCTTGACCTTGTCTTCTCCGAGTGCCACCTATTGTGGGTGCCACTTTTCCCAGCACCCCCCCCCCCCGGAAACGGCAGCACTGCGCGGTTGAAGGCACAGGTCATGTGGTTGGGACTTTCCTCTCTCCCTCCTGCAAATCAGGCCTCTTTGGAAGGGCCACATGGCCCCGTCTTGCCCATGGGGGGAGTGTTTCTGCCTCCGGTTGTCTCTGCTCCCAGCAGGGTTGTGTCACCTGCCAGACTAGCAAGTACCGCCAGTTGAAAAGCGCTGATCTCTAGGCCTTATTATGGGCTTGAGAAACGCACAGGCTCCACCCCCCCAACCCAGATATAAACCCCTCCTTGGGGAGGGGGGAGAAGAGCAGCCCCCCAGCAAGGCTACTCTGGGCTGGTCATTCCCCTGTTGATTTGTTCTGCAGGAAATAAGAACTGCTTCTCTTCTCTTTAGTAGGGGAGACTCTTCACCCCAGTGGTATCTTATCCAGTGGCTGATTTCTGGTGTCATTTGAAAAATTGTAAGTCCCTTGGGGCAGGGCACCCTCTGCTCATTTCTTTTGTTGTGTTCTTTGCGCTGGTTTGGATGACACTTTTTTTTTGGTCCAGACCAGCCCTGTGTGCTTGCTAGGCAGGTGCGCTCATCGTGTGTGCACAGCCTTGCCCTGACCCTTGCGTGGGCAGCAAATTTAGGCCAGTTTCCTTCAGCACATGGTGCTGCATGTGCTGATAAACTGGACAGTTCAGGTGATTAAAGAACTGGCCTGGAACAGGAGGGCCAGGCTGTGGGGGTGGAAATATCCCATTTGCCCCTTATTGAATGCTTGTGGTGTTGAAAAGCAACAGCCTTTGCATGTCATCAGTAAATAGGGATGTTGCAGTTGTTAGCGCCACTGAGGGGAAAGGGTGGGGTGTGTGCCTGCAGGGCCCAGGGAAGACCCCACAAGCTGTTCTTTGGCTGATACTTCCTGCCTGGGCTGACAGAAGGACGATCCTCTGCCCCCGACCACGTTATTCCTGTCTGTGGTTTAGGAATGTCTATCAGTCTGTTGCTCAGTCCCCATCTGGGTCTCTTTCCCCTGAACCACGCCTGCTTTGCATTGCCGATAACCAGGTGCAACCTTGGAGTGGTGGGGAGAGGGAAGGCAGGAAACGCTCCCTGCGGTGATTAAATCAACAGAGGCCTGGTCAGCGGTTGCAGAGGCAAGACAAAGGCCTCTGCTCTGAAGACTGTCTCCAGTTTCCTCAGGAGGTGGGAGGAGGGACCGACGTGGCAGCAGCGGTGAAGGGACGGCCTCCACCTTCCCATGACCTCAGCTCCCTCCCCGCTTGGACAGGGGCTACGTTCAGGAGGCTCTCTCCAGAAACAGGAAGCTGGAGAACCTCACTGGGAAGCGGTCTGTGCTGTGAGGAGCTCCTGGAGGGAGGAGGTCATCTCAATGGGACGCTGCTGGAACCAGGCGTACAAACATGCGCCAGAGCCAGAAGCGCTGTGCTCAGGGAGTTGGCAGTGACTTGGGCCTGTCCAGACACAATGGAAGCCTCCTCTCTTGGCCTCAGGCAGCGGACCCCCACTCCCCGAGGGGATGGAGCGCTCCTTGTCGCCTCTCACTTGCAAAACTCCTAGTGCCTCAAGGCAATGTGTCCTTTGGAACATGTGCAGAGTGCCTCTGCTCTGAGCAAGAAGGACCTGAGGGCAGAGCAGGCACAGAGCACCTTTTCCAATCTGACAGCTTTTAGAATAATCTCTGCCAGGGCAGAGCGATTGTACGCAGACAGGGTGCTCCCTCTGACTGCCTTTTCCTTAAAGATAAGACATTTCTGACGGAAAGGAGGGAACAAAATAAAAATGGTGATGCACGCACAACATTTTTCCCCCTTCGTTTTACAGTTTTCTTTTCTGGCAGCTGGCCAGGAGGAAAGAATCGTGGTCAGGCCAGCCAGAGTTTGACCAGGTGGCATTCCTAATTGCCTGGATAGAGGAGACAGCTGCACAGTCCCTCCTGTCCGTTAATGGGTTATCATTAATTTGCTGACAGCAGGGGAGTGTGTACACACACACACACACACACACACACACACACACACACACACACACAGACCAAGGGTTGTGTGCAAATCAGAATTCACAGAATGTTAAGAGTTGGAAGTAACCTTGGAGGTCATCTAGTCCAACCCCCTGCTCAGTGCCGGCAACTCCTACAGCATCCCTTGGCAGGGAGCCTTCTAGCCTCTGCTTGAAAACCACCATTAAGGGTGGGTCTCTGCCAGTGAATCCCAAATTATTATTATTAAGAATATTTAAATACCGCTTTTCAACAAGAATACAGTGCGTCTTTGGTATCCACGGGGATCCCTTCTCAGAGCTCCCATGGTTACCGGTTTCCATGGGCAACTGAATCCATGAGGTGGGCTTCACAGGACCTCCCGGATGAGACCGGAAGACACTTCTAGTCGCATCTGGGAGGTCCTGTGAAGCTCCCCAGCCACGGCACCGAAGTCTGCAGGTGCCAAACCCGTAGATAAGGACGACCCACTGTCGTTCACAAAGTGGTATTCATAGTGAAACAAATAAAATGGTCCACAAAGGGCTTGCAATCTTTAAAAAAAAAAAAATACAGAAGAGATGCCAGCAACAGCCACTGGAAAAGATGCCCTGTTGGTCCTGTGCAAAGTAGCGCGGAGTTCCGCACCCTGCATAATTGATGACCCTGTGTCTGCCTCCTGTTTTAGCTCTGCAGAGGCCCTAGAGTCACGCACTGGCTGCTAAAGCCCAGGAAATTCTGCTCAGGCCCCTTTCCTTTTGTCAAGAGGTAAAGTGTCTACCTGCTTTCAAGTCTACCTGTGCAATCAAGGGCTAAAATCTTGCTTCTTAACATCATAAAAGGCACCGGAGGTTCTGTGCAGCCAGTGGTACTGTCTGTGCTTTAGCTGTGACTGCAGAATTACTGCCTGCTCCCTGCATCCAGTGACCAAGCATGAGCTTTGGGTGCAAAGGACCCAGGTTCAAAGCTTGGGCGCCCTTGGGTATAAATGCTGAGAGCCGAGAAAACAACTTTGCTTTGGGGAGTCTGGGCTGAGACGGTCCAGGGACCTGACTCGGAAGGTGACAGTAGCTCCTAAGAACTACTCTAAAATTGGGGGGCAGAGAGGGGCAGGTGCCTTGAGGACAGAGACTTTCCTCTACAGATCATCCCAAAGAAAATGGGGTCTGACCTACCTTATGTTTGGGACAGTTCAGTGAGAAGGTCTCTTCGGTTAACAAACAACCTGCAAGCAAAGCACAGGAGCTCCGTGAATTCAGGCTGTCCTATTTGTTGTTGACTGGTTGTGTTCTTCTCTTATGGGCAAATCTAGGATTCTTTCCCCCCTTCCTCTGCTGAAATGCAACTTGCTGCACAACTCTTAAAGGCACAGGAGCCCTGAGGGTCTCCTTTGAAGTGGTTACTTCCCTCCCCTCAGCACAAGATGCAGCTCTTAAGCCTCACAACTTCAAGCCACACAGATGGGGACTAAAACTGGACCATGAGGCTCTGCTCTATGATGCTGTAGAGGTGTGGGTTCAAATTTTGTCTTTGTTGGCTGTGTGTTTGGGGACAGGCTGCAATTTAGTGGTGGGGCAGAGGCCTAGCATGTGGAAGAGCCTAAGGTGAGTCCTGGCACCAGACTCCAACCGGAAAAGGGACTTTTAGCTTGGGACTGTACAATGGGACCTGTAGTTTGTGCCCATAATAGTCTCCCACTCACCTCCAAAGCCAGAATACAAACAGCAAGAACAGTTTTTAGGGCCAGATACTTATTCCTAAGTGAAGAATTCTCTCGGGAAGAGTGAATTTCAGAGAGGGCAGGAAGCAAACTGTGCTGTCCCCACCACACACAGCGACCCATACCTTTGCAAAAGCACCTTTGGCGCCACAGGACTTACCTGTATCAATGGCACATGTGTAGTGGAAAGTTTGGGCGCACCCCTTATGGCAACAGCTGACAGTCGCTCCTACTTGCTGACAACCTGAACATCTCTACAGTAATGGGGGGAGGGAAGAAAGGAAAAGATTAGTCCCCCATGAGGTTCAGTGACTGGGTGTCAGTTTTTGCAAGGGCTAACTTGTGGAAGAAAGACTATTGTGAGCACACCCGTCTCTGTAACTGGGTGGAAGCAGCTTCAGCACCTGTCAAGTTTTTGCAGGATATACACCTGGGGAAAGTGAGTTGTTCAGGGTGCACTTTTGTGTTACAGCAAGGATGGCTCAGGTTAGTGGAAGATCTTCAAGCCCTTGTGGCGACACACCAAATGCTGCCCCTCCTTTACATGGCAGCACACCAAGCCCTGTTCCTCCTCCAGCTCCCTGGAGTTGAAAAGGAATGGAGGAAGTGTCAGACTTCCTGTAGAACAGGAAGTGTGGAGGAGAGGCGCATCAGGCTATCCACCACTCTCCTTCACACTTTCTCTTCTACTACATCCCCCTCTTTTCCTTTCATTCTAGGGAGCAGAAAGAGAAGTGGTAGAGACCAATGGGAAGATGGAAGGGGGTATCCCATCAACGGCTGCCTGAGGTGACCATCTCAGCTGGCCTCATGTATGGGCCGTCCCTGGAGATGGTCAATTTGTGTTTTGCCAGAGGTCATTTATATTCTCCACACCGCACTTCAGGGGCATTTTATTCCACTGCTCCATCACCGGCTGGGTGTTTATTTCAGCACTGCCCAGCAGTGAGGCTTCAGAGCGATGGTACATCAAGGAATTCTATGCAAGCTCAGAGACAAGTGTTAACAGTCACACGTGGGCTGCCACTGACTTCCACAATGTTTGAAAACAATGCTCTTTCACCTGCTAGGCAAATTTATGTTTCCAGCACAGCCCAATCAACACATACAGCTGCTAGAAGCCAGCTAGGATTACTTCAGATAAGGCCGGCAAGGATGACCGGTGGTTGATGACCACCGTGCAAGAGAGAGACCCCCCCCATTAACCCCTGGGTTTTAGAGTCAGGCGTGCAACTACTCTGAAGTGACCGCGTGATGTAGCACCTGAAAGATAAAATATAATTAAGGGCACATAAGGGGTACAAGCCATGATGTGTATGCGCAACCTCCTGATTTTAGAAATGGGCTATGTCAGAATGCCAGATGCAAGGGAGGGCACCAGGATGCAGGTCTCTTGCTGTCTTGTGTGCTCCCTGGGGCATTTGGTGGGCCGCTGTGAGATACAGGAAGCTGGACTAGATGGGCCTATGGCCTGATCCAGTGGGGCTGTTCTTATGTTCTTAACTACAATTCCCAGGAAGCCTTGCAGGTCTCTTGTTATCTGGTGTGCTCCCTGGGGCATTTGGTGGGCCGCTGTGAGATACAGGAAGCTGGACTAGATGGGCCTATGGCCTGATCCAGTGGGGCTGTTCTTATGTTCTTAACTACAATTCCCAGGAAGCCTTGCAGGTCTCTTGTTATCTGGTGTGCTCCCTGGGGCATTTGGTGGGCCGCTGTGAGATACAGGAAGCTGGACTGGAAGGGCCTATGGCCTGACCCAGTGGGGCTGTTCTTATGTTCTTAACTACAATTCCCAGGAAGCCTTGCAGGTCTCTTGTTATCGGGTGTGCTCCCTGGGGCATTTGGTGGGCCGCTGTGAGATACAGGAAGCTGGACTAGATGGGCCTATGGTCTGATCCAGTGGGGCTGTTCTTATGTTCTTATGGCACAGTCCTATGCATGTCTACTTAGAAGTAAGTCCTATAACGTTCAGTGGGCAAGTGTCTGTAGGATTGCAGCCTTAGTCGCAAATTGGGGGCCAACTAAGTCAGTGCAGGTTCGGGACCTCAGCCCAGCAGTGAAGGTGACTGTTTCGTGAAGGACAAGAAGGAGAGTCCCACTAGAAGAGGCTGGAAGTCTATCAAGTCACTGCCACTGGAAAGTGGGGCAAGGAGGCCATATTCACTCCTCCCTGAAGTTATCTAAATCTAAAATGCCTCTGCTCAGAGAGGTTCTGCAGTCATGGTGTTTAATAGCCAATAAGGGGCCCCTCCATCATGGTCTCATTCTCTTTCAAGGCTACCAAAGGTAGCAATGTTACCTTATTGCCCCCCCCCTTTGGTAGCTATGCTTTTGGCAACATATTAAGCTAAACAAGGATTGGTAAAACTGTACAGAAATCAACAGCAAGGGCTGGTCAGCAGTGCTGGTGGCCACTGGCCCCCCCCCTTCTTTCTGACTGTGACTTGGCACTTGCCAAAGTTCATTTCATCCGCAACAAATATCAGCTCATCCATTCGTCTTTCTTGCAGCACCACAAGGGTTTTAATCAATGAATGGAGGATGGGCTCGTCTCCTCCCAGCCACCTCTCACAAAAAGACGGTCATTTTCATCAGCGCCATTCACAGAACCAGTTCAGCTGTTCTCTACCCAACGGGGCCTGGTTCTCTACCCAAGGAAAGGCTTCTTCTGATATGCACCAGCCACAGGCTCAGATCAACATCAGAGGCCGGGCTTTGTGTTCCCCTGTCTCCTGAAACTCAGGGAGTTGGTATGAGGGCACAGGGTCTTTTTGGTGACCGGATACAATGCCTATACCTTTAACCACGGTTTAAAAGAGAACATTTTGGCCTGTGCAGCTCAACATGGAAGGGTTTAAAAAGCTACACCTGCCAAAGTCCCTGGTTAAAGGTATGGGCACTTTGTCCTCCATTGTATCTGGTCATCCTGGTTATGGCACCAGCTCTCATAAGAACATAAGAACAGCCCCACTGGATCAGGCCATAGGCCCATCTAGTCCAGCTTCCTGTATCTCACAGCGGCCCACCAAATGCCCCAGGGAGCACACCAGATAACAAGAGACCTGCAAGGCCTCCTGGGAATTGTAGTTAAGAACATATGAACAGCCCCACTGGATCAGGCCATAGGCCCATCTAGTCCAGCTTCCTGGATCTCACAGCGGCCCACCAAATGCCCCAGGGAGCACACCAGGTAACAAGAGACCTCATCCTGGTGCCCTCCCTTGCATCTGGCATTCTGACATAGCCCATTTCTAAAATCAGGAGGTTGCGCATACACATCATGGCTTGTACCCCATAATGGATTTTTCCTCCAGAAATGTGTCCAATCCCCTTTTAAAGGCATCTAGGCTAGACGCCATCACCACATCCTGTGGCAAGGAGTTCCACACGCTGAGTAAAGAAATTTTTTCTTTTGTCTGTCCTAACCCGCCCAACACTCAATTTTAGTGGATGTCCCCTGGTT
Organism: Tiliqua scincoides; assembly: GCF_035046505.1. NCBI lineage: Eukaryota > Metazoa > Chordata > Lepidosauria > Squamata > Scincidae > Tiliqua > Tiliqua scincoides. Next base: position 13,256,005 of record NC_089833.1, read on the forward strand.
CTGGTATTGTGTGAGAGTGTAAAGAGCATCTCCCTATCCACTCTGTCCATCCCCTGCATAATTTTGTATGTCTCAATCATGTCCCCCTCAGGCGTCTCTTTTCTAGGCTGAAGAGGCCCAAACGCCGTAGCCTTTCCTCATAAGGAAGGTGCCCCAGCCCCGTAATCAACTTAGTCGCTCTCTTTTGCACCATTTCCATTTCTCTCAGATATCCTCCTGCCTGATTTTCACCCCTGCCAAACATGGATTTTTAGGAAGGTCCTTTGCAAAGTTTTGTAACTCAAGAATCCCTTATTATTCCCTTCCATTCACTGCATTCTCCAGAACTAGATTTATAACAAGGGAGACCCTTGGTAAAGACTTCTACTTGTGTAAGCATCTCACTTGTGCCTGATCAGAGCTTTGACGCATGCTGGCACACCAGCCATCATTCAAATGCTACATGGGCCACTCACACAATTGTCTTTAAATGCGGGCAGGCACATATGGAATGCTGCCCTGTGAAAACATAATGCTATGTTTAAATCAGCCAGGCAAAGTATCAGGAGAGGGCCTTTGATGCTTCCTCCCCTCCTGTGGACAGAACAGGGGCTCTGGTAGATCCCCATCTTCATCAGGCATTTCCACCTCTTGCCTGCGTCTTGAGCCAAGAGGTGCCTGCAGAAGGAAGGGCTCAGCCACCGTCTGTAAGGAGACAGAGCAGGGAGTCAGAACCCTTTGCCTGTGTCTAGGGAGAGAACCGCGATGAAGCAGGAGCTCTGCGGGAAAGCGCTCCATGAGAGCAGTCCCAGCATACCTGGCTCCGAAGGAACACATGGTCCTCATCTTGCACTCTGCCCCACAGCTGCATTTAAACTCCATGCAAAGTGTGTTTCATTGCCTGCCCCCCTTGCCCAAATGAGACGAAGGATGCCCCTAAATTCCTGCCGGCAGGGCTCCTTATGAAGATGATTAGGCTTTTCAGATCCCACTCACTGGCCTTCCAATTCACCTACCATCCAGGCTTGCTCTCTAACAGCAGCCGTGATATCTGGTGAATCAAGTGGATCCTCAGCCTTGTGGAAGCACTCTTTGGGGCGAGGGGTGTGAGCCAGAGGCAGGTGGCATGAGGGCGGCAGCTCAAGCAGAGACACTTCTGGGGGCACGCTGGACCAGGAAGCGACACAGCTGGTGCCAGAAACCAGAGAGGAGAGATACAGAAGTAGGAGGGCATCTGTGGCCCACAGACAACCTGGCCCTCGACAGAGGTGAGAAGGCAGATGGAAGGCAGGGCCCTCTTTGGCCGAAAGACAGTTCAGCCACACTGATCGATGGGCGGCCGAGTTGGGTGCAACAAGGGAGCCCTGCCTGCCTTCCTGGAGAGCTGCAGCAACAGCTAGTAGGAAAACATGGGGATGCAGGAAGTGCCTTACCCTGGCTTGCCCCATCACTCCATCTGCCTGAATAATGTCAGCATTGGCTGGCAGCCACTCTCCAGGGTCTCAGGCAGAGAAGGGTCTTTCCCAGCCCTACCTGGACATGCTGCCAGGGACGGAACGCGGGACCCTCTTCATGCAAAGCACTGGGCTAAGGCCCCTACCCTTAAAACACATGATGTGACATGACATCATCGTATTCTGGGTTTGATTATATCATCCGACTCCTCCTTTTAGCAGCCACAGAGATGCTGATTTCAGTGGTTTGGCTGTCAGATGCGGCAACGTTCAGAGAGGCAGGAGTGGGTGGAGACCACCGGCAGCAGCGCTGTTTAGCAGTGTGCCAGACATGCAGGACAAACAACAGGGAAAAGGGAATTAGCTTCGAGTACTACCTGAGCTTCCAGAGGCATTAGGCTGCTTTGGCAGGGTCCACAGCTATGACCACCGAGTAGCCAATGGCACCCAGAACTTGAATTCTGCCAACCAGCAGGGAACGCTTCAAGCATACTGTGTCACTGGAGTACCGCCTGCCCATTTTATCCATGGGGAATCATTCCAGTACCCTCCGTGGATACACGGATGTGCAAATCCACGGCCACTTTCAATTTGACAACCAAAAGTGTTACAGTGCGACCCTGGTGTCTGTGGGTCTAGCATCCACAGATTTTACTCACCGCGGGTGCTGTGGATACCGAGGGAAAGCCACTTCTGTTCTGAGTGCTCTGGGAGGACTTCTGAGCTCACAGAGGCCCCCATGGGTCTCCGAAGGCCTCCTGGAGGCCTCAAACCGGAAGTGGCTTTCCCTCGGTGGACGCTGGATCACACTGTAATAACCATCTTGAAATAGGCTTTTTCAGCTCGCCTGCATGGCTGGCAACCTGGCCAGCCACGTAGACACGCAGTAAAAGCCAATTTCAAGATGGCACCAGGCTGTGCCTTGTGTTGGGGCACAGCAACACTGTCATGAGCTGGAGGGGAGATGTTGCCGCAAACAGACACACAGCAGCCACCGCTCCTCCCCAGCGAGACTCCCTCACACGCCAAGTTGTGGACACACCAGGAGCAGAACATATGCTCTTGCAAGAGAGGAATCCAAGCCTTGCTGGCTTCTAAAAACGGTGGTTGGTGGCCAAGTTCAGCCAACGTCCGTGGATGTTTGGTACGCCGTGTCTTGGGGCTCAGCTTCTTAGGAGAGTTTCTGATGCTTCCAGGGACACAGTGGAATCCAACTGGATGGGGCCTGAATAGCAAAATAACCTTCACCCCGCCCCACCCATCCTTGGTAGGTAGTTTAAAACTGGCCAGGCGGCAGAATTAGGATCAGATGGATTGCACCACAACTGCAGGCCTGCATCGCTTGGCCACTGCCAAAGTGCAAAACACAAAATGGCCGCTCTCGTTCCCAACTTACAGAACTTTGGTCTCTTGTTTGGACCTCCGGACTCCCCTCCCTGCAAACCTCCCCACCTCCCTCCCCAAAATCCAGGCCTTGACCTGCAAAATTTTGCCTTGTGGAGGCATTGCTGACGTGGGTTTCATTCGCCAGAGGTGGCCCCTGCAGGTTCTCGCACGCGGGCAACTCCAAAGAAAGCTCCCGCAAAGGGAGGAGGCTCTTACCACGTCGGCGGCCATCTTTATTGCCTCCTGCAGTCCATAGAGCTTGCCTGCCACCAGGTAAACCCCAGCTGTCCATATAGCGCAGGCCTCGTGCACCCAGTGCTCCTGCGTCTCTGCGACGGGCTCTGGTGGGGGCGACTCGGCTTTGCCACATTCATGCCTCCTGGGCTTCTCAGCTGCCACTGCCGCCGCCGCCGCCGCCATCACTGCTGCCTCCTCTCCCTCTGTCCTCTCATCGCAGCAGTAACAGCTCTGTAGTTTCCTAAACATCCCCCTCGAACTGGAGCGGAGAGAGCTCTGTTTTGCCGAGTCAGCGCCACTGTCCAACCTTGGCGCCTTTCCACCCAGTGTGCCGGCCGCGCAATTATTATCTGTCGCTTTGAGCAGTCTCTCTGCCAGAGCGGGCGAGGGCGGCTCCTCACTCAGCCCCTCCACTTTGATCCTCTCTTTCAGCCTGGACTTTTTCTTGGGCAGGCAGTCCTCGGGATAATACGGCCCACAAAGGTCTCCCTGGTCCTTGTAATTGGCTGGGTTTCGGCACAGGCAGCAGACCAGGCAGGTGGCGTTGAGGGTCTTGGAGACCACCGGGCCAAGGTGCATTGTGGACGACAGAGGTAGGATCGCCGGCAGCTGCAAGGAGGCCGCCCCAAACAGCCCCCCCTGGGCCGTCGCGGAATGCTGCTCGTTGTGGAGCTTGGCCTCTTCCGCCGGGAAGTTGACGACGGTGCAGGTGGTGACGAACGCGTCCCGCTTCTCCACCCGGACGTACGGGGAGAAGGACGGGGCCCGGCTGTCTGCCCGCAGCCGCTTGCAAGAAACGTACTTGAGCCGGATTTCGGGCTCGGCAGGGCTCAGCAGCGGCGTCTGCTGCTGGTGCCGCCTCTTGGCCCGGCTCCGGCACCTCGACGGCACGCTTTTGGCCTTGCGGCGGTTCAGGCGCTTCCTTTGTCTCTTGGGGTAGCCGTTGTAACTGGGGTGCCCGGCTCGCTGCTTCTGCGCCCGGGCCTGGGCCTGGGAGGCTCTTCCCTCGGCATTCTCGGCGTGGCTGAAGCCTTTGTCTTCGGCCCTCGGCTTCTTCCCCTCCCTTTGTCCCTCTTCTGCTTTCCCTGCTGCTGCCACCGCCTTCTCTCTGGATGCAAGAGCCAGAGCCGGGCTCAGGTGAGGGCACTTGTCCAAGCTATTTTTGGCAGCGGGGAAGGCTGCAGTCTTGCAGCCTTTTCTGTTCCTCTTCTTGGGCAGCAGGCCGAAGCCGCTCGCAGCCATGCCGTCGCCACCGTGCTGCAACGTCTCGGGAGATGAATGGGCCTCACCCTTGAAACAGTTGGAGGACAGTTTCTTACTGTTCATTAGTTTTCCTCTGAAGGATCTGTTGTTCGGGCCTCTGCATAATTGCTCCGTGGCGAGAGCGGCGGGAGCCTTTTGTGGCGTGGCCTGGTTTAATGGCCTCGCTTCCCCCACCGCTGGGGTTGCGCTCTCATTCTTTGAGGCCTGCTCCCTCTCTGGCAGGGAAGGGCTCAGAGGATTACCGGCAGCGGCGGAGGGGACGGCGGAGGAGACGGTTTTGCACGCAAACTTTTTCAGGTTGGGAGAGGTGATTTTCTGGACGATGGCCTCCAGCTTCAGGCCCCGGCCTTTCCTCGGGGGCAGCACTTTGGTCTTCATGGCTCCTTGGAAGGCAGCCCGGGAGGAGAGTTTGATGCAGACGCCGCTGGGGTTTTCTTTCGCCTGAGGTGACTTGAGCATCGCTTCACAGGGATTCTTGGGAGACGGTTTCACTTTTGCCTTCTTAGCCGACGGCAACCTCTTGAACAGGCCGGGGGAACCGTCTGGCTTCTCGTCCTTCACCGAGCCGCTGTGGCTGCCGCCGCCACTGTTGCTCCTCAGAACCAGGTTCCTCTTTTTGGCAGGAATGACAGAGGGGATGAAGGTGGGCTTCCTTTTCAGGGCGTGAAGGGGGCGTTCTGCCATCTGGTTGCCCGTTCCAGGCCTGGCTTTAGAAAGCCTCACTCGTTTGGCCAGCTTGCTCTCACCGTCGGGCCTATTCTGGGGGCTGATCTTAAAGATGGGCAGGTGGTTATTTGGAAGAAGCTTCTTGGGCACCTTGTCGTTCTTGAGCTCACCGTCCATGCCGCTTTTCTCCCGCCTCCGCTTGGTGTAGAAGACCTCCTGGATCCGAGTCCTGGATCGGAGGATCATGGACTGCTGGTCTTTTGTGTCCACCTCTCGGCCATCAGCCTCTTTGGCCTTCTGAACAGCAGCGTCTTCGCTCTGCCCCAAACTTTGCAGCAACGCTGGTGCCGGGTCGCTGGGCTTTGGAGAAGGCTTCCCATTGGCCTTTCTGGCTTTGAAAGTCACTCTCTGTTTCAGAACACAGGCCGGCTTCTTGGCCAGTTTCTCTGGCAGGGTTGAGGCCTTGGAGCCCTCCAGAGGATCAGGCACCCTGGGTTCAGTCAACGCAGTGAAAGAGCGGGTGCACATCCTGGCTCGCAGGCCTTCTGCTGGGAAACGAGGAGTCTGCCCAAGGGCGTTCTTAGTCGGCAGTTCAATCAGGCTGTTTGGCCCGGCACCTGTGTTGGCCACCATACCGGCTGCCTGGTTTCCTGTACAGGGACTGGACAGGAGTTTGACGGGTTCTTCCGCTCCAGAGAGCCTGCAGTGGACCTTCTTACTACGAAGGCTTTTGCCCCTGGAAGTCGGTTCTGAGATTATTGGAACCTTTTCCGGTGGGGCTGGTTTCTTTGCCTGCAAGCCTGCCGGGAACTCCATCTTATCTGCAACCGTGTTTTCACCACTGGCTGCCTCCTCCTCCGGGCTCAGGTGATGCAGAGAAGATTCAAACCAACTCTTCACCTTCGTCTCTGTGCCGACCGCCGGGCCCAAGAGGATCACCGACTGGTCGGATAAATGAGAAGGCGCCGTGTTCTCTTTCTCAAGAGCGTTTGCCGTCTCCTCCGCTGAACCGGGTGTGTCTTGGAGGGAAAGTGCCGGGGCGTTCTCTGCTGGCTTGGGCGTGAATGCGTCATAGGTCATCGACTTCTGCACTGAACCAGCAAGTTCGCACAGCGAGGAATAGTCTTCGGGTTCCAAGTCAGACTCCTTAAGGTCCGGGGAGGACATCATTGGGAGTTCACCAAAGTCTCCTGAGCAGGAGTGCCTGGTTGTGTCTTCGAGCCACCGTTCACTCTCTGTCCTGGTGGCCTCGTCGTAAGCCAGGTTCTGTTCCTTGCTTGCCTGCGGCTGACTGAAGCCCTCTGTTTGCTCCGTGGCCGGCTCGGATGGCTGCTCGCTGTCGCAAAGGCTGAGGCAGCAGGCATTTTTCTTCTCCTCACAGCTCTCGCTCAGCTTGCCGGAGAACAAGCTCTTGGAGAGGTCAGCTGCTTGAAGGCTGGACCCGAGCTCTTTCCATGTGTCGCTGAGGTTTTCATCGGGCCAGTCAAAATTCTCCATGGCATTTTCAGAACCGACCGAGTTGGCCGTGGCATTGGAATAGCAGCTGAAGCTGGTGGCCTCGGAGCTGGAGGTGGCCACCGAGACGTTGGGTTTGGAGTTATATCCTACAGAGCTGGTTGTTTTCAAGGAATTCTTGGTCTCTGCCGTAGTAAACGCCACCTGGGTGCTGTTGTAAACTTCCTCCGTGAAATCCTTCCCGTTATTTCTTCCCAAGGCTTTGTCTAACTTCAGGGGTTCAGTGAGGGCGTTGGAGTCTCCCTGGCTGGGCCAAGGGCTTTTGACCACAGAGTCCAGGCAGGTTCTGTGATTCTCTAAGTGGAAGGGGGATTTGTCAGGGTCTTTGTTTGGGGCAGGGGAGTTGGCCCAGCCTTTGTCTGCTTTCTCGTTGATGGCATCTTGCAAACCGATGATTTCGGAGGTGAGCTCCTCCTGAGAAAGGGCACTGAGCAGCAGCCGGGGGCAGTCCCTCTCGTTGGCCACAAACTTGGTGAAGGTTTCCAGGGGCAAGCTGGTGTGGATGCTTTGGAAGGAATCATCCGATTTGGTCGACATGTCGTCAGGCGATGTGACGGAGCAGGTGGAAACGGATTCCGGCTTGGCCTTGGGCTTGCTGTTGACGCGGACGGGGCTACGGCTCTGATTGCAGTACAGGAAGCCCCTCTCTAGTTGTTCTTCAGAGCCACTCAGGTAATCAGCATCTTGAGCTTCAGCATGGATTGACTGTGGGGTGCTGAGGGGGTCGGAGAGGGGGGTTCCTGCTTGCTCAGCGGAGTAATTGTTCCCTTCAGGGCTGCAGTGCTGACCTTTGAGTTGCTCTGGGGTCCTCGGAGAATTTTTGATCCCTTTCTTTGGGGGCATCCCTGTGGACTTGGACAGGAGAAGCTGCTGGACAGTGTTGGCGATGTTCTCGACTTGGGAGGTGAGGGCCGTGAGGCTTTGCAGACTCAAGTCCGACAGGAGGTTCTCGGGGATCTTGTCCTTTGGCAAGTTCTTGCAGTTCCCAGCGGGTGGGGCGTCTGGGCTCGCCCCATCTGTCGGCGAGGGATTCAGCAAAGGCATGAAGTGGCTGTGGTCGGCAAGGCTTGCCGGGAATGCCCCTGTGCTCAGAGACTGCTGGCTGTATTGGAAGTTCTCCAAATTGGGCATCAGTGGGGAAGGAGTGGAACTGTATGAAGGAGACCGGCCGACAGAACGAGCCGGGGAATGACCGGAACTGGGGCTAAAGGTTTGGTAATACTGGTCCGGGGTCCTCACCGGGCCATCGGCTTGGCAGTAGCTCTGGCCCGGCTGGTTATAATGTTGGTACTTTGCTAGGTTTTGGTAGTGAAGAGATTCTTGGGTGTGGTGTCTTCCCTGCATAGGCTGCTGTTGCTGTTGCTGCTGCTGCTGCTGCTGGTCGTAGCCGATCCGGTTCGGCTGGTAGCCATGCAAGCTCTGGACCCTCTGCCCCGAGGGCAAATTCGCAGCATTCGCTAGCGTCCGTTCGTGCTGCGGCGCGGAGGGAGTGCTGCAGCTCTTGTAGGCGTGGGCGGCTTGGCTCCCGCTCTGCGCCGACGAATAGGCGGAGGAGGCCGGGAAGGACTGGGAATGCTGGGCGAAATGTGCGCCCTGGGGGAACGACATGGGGGAGGAGACGTCGCTCTGGATCTTCTGCCTCTGGAGCTTGGGGTACGTCAAGCCGGGCTGCTGCTGCTGCTGCAGGTGCAAGGAGTGAGTTCGGAAGGGCAGCTGAGGGGCCTGCTCGTGGTAGGGCCTCGACCCCGAGGGGGCAGCCGTCTTTTTCATCAAGTTCTCCTCGTACTTAGCCACCCCGCCCGGCAAGGGCTGTGGGGGCTGCGGCTGCTGTGACCCCCAGGCCTGCAGGCTCTCCTCCCCGGAGTACCGGGTCGGGTAGGGGCTGTTCTCTTGGACGGCGAAATTTGGGAAGGACGCCGGCCGGCCTTGCAGCTGCTGGCTGCGCAGTTGCTTGTTTCCCCGGTGGTACTTCTCCACGGCGCTGTTCTCGCCGTACCCTTGGTACGGCAGCTGCTGCGGCGGTGGCGGCTGACTGTAGTACTCCTTTGCCACCAGCCTCTGCCGTTCGCAGTGCGGCCCGGCCTGGCTTTGATGCCTGTAATTCTCCAGGCGTGATGAATCTTGTGAAGGAGTCGGCTGGTAGTTCTGCTGGTTGCCATGGAAACCACACCTTTCCCGAAAGGACTGCATGGCTGGGCCTTGTTATCTGCGGAGGAGAAGAGAGAGGGAGACGAGAGGATTCAGACAAATGGATTCTCTTCTTCTCCTCGCGCACCCCCCCCCCCCGCACACCTTTGCACCTTGCATTTTCCGCTGGCCGGCCTGCCTGCAAAAAAACAAACGCACACCTGGGATTAAGTGCGGTCTCTCACACGCGTATGTGCGTGCGCACATGAAAATGGGAAAAGTCACCGTTGCCTTTGGCCGTTGCTATAAACTGGGCATTTCCTAACGGTTTGCAAAGGTTCCCCCCCACCCCACCCCACCCCACCCCACACACACTCCTGCCATCTCCAAATGTTGGAATCAGCCGGTCTGGACCTCATATCTGGGGTTGGCCAGGCTGGGCACTGGTCAAGGGTAGACATGCCCTGAATGCTGGCAACAGTGGGAACGCCCAGGGCATCACAAGGGGTGGGTTCTGCCCCTGGACCCCCAGAAACCAGTTGCGGGCACTGCCTCGCCTGAGCAGAACGAGGAGGAAATCAGGTGGCGCAGTTCAGAGTTGGCAGAATGGGCTGTAACAACAAGAAAACCAGGGACACGTTCTCATCCCAGCCCCATCTGTCATGCACCTCAAAAGGCAGTGCTAGTGCCCGTCTGTGGGAGGCCTTATGCTTAGGCCCTCATAGCATCCCTCCATTATGGCCCACCTCTGTGGGCCATGAGGTGGCCAAGCTCAGGTGCCACCTGGTTGATGGCTCCACTTCACCCACTGCATTTATTTCCCATACAATCACTTTCCCTGTGACTTAAAAAAAAAAATAATTTCTTTTGGTTTCATGGTTGGCAACCTTCAGTCTTGAAAGACTATGGTATAAGCCAGGGGTGCTCAATAGGTGGATCGCGATCTACCGGTAGATCGCGAGGCAAAATGAGTAGATCGCGGAGTGCCGACCCCCCCTTCAGGTGCCTCTGGGAGGAAATGCCGGGAGTAAGGCCCATTGTACTCAATGGGGCTTACTCCCAGGTAAGTGTGGCTAGGATTGCAGCCTCACAGCCTAATCCTAGGCATGTCTACTCAGGAGTAAGTCCTGTTATACTCAGTGGGGCTCAAGGTACACCAACATACATTGTACACATAAATGTTATATGTTATGATGGCGCGAACATTGTAAAAAAAATTCTGGTAGATCTCCGGGCCTTGCTGAGTTTCAAAGTAGCTCTCGAGCCAAAAAAGTGTGAGCACCCCTGGTATAAGCCTACAGCACCCGGTATTCCCCGGCGGTCTCCCATCCAAGTACTAACCAGGCCTGACCCTGCTTAGCTTCCGAGATCAGACGAGATCGGGCATGGAAAGACTATGGTATAAGCCTACAGCACCCAGTATTCCCAGGCGGTCTCCCATCCAAGTACTAACCAGGCCTGACCCTGCTTAGCTTCCGAGATCAGACAAGATCGGGCATGTGCAGTTTAGGATATACTAAAAGTGTAGAAGTTCCCTACAATCTGTTATCAAAACAAGCACCGTCGGTGTGTGAAAGAGAAGCCCAGAGGTCCATTTTGGGCAGTGGGAGGGTGTCAGTGAATATCCTGTCCCCCAGACCTCTCAGTGTCTTGAAAAGTTCCTAAAGGCATCTTCATGAATCTCAAATGCATTTGCATGCCTGTGCATTAGAGCAGTGTTCTTCGGCCTGTGGGCCATGACCCCAATGGGGTTGTGAAGACTTATTTGGGAGGAGGTTGTGGAAACCTTTCAAAGCCTGTGCAAGAGGGGGCATGGATCCAATACAATAACGGCACTTCCTTGTCAAAACAGAGTTCTTGACATCATCCTGCACAGTCTCTTCTTGTTGCCCCCTCCTTCGGCTCCTAAGGACATCTTTGCTCAGGCTGCTTACCTCACAGGGTTGTTGTGAAGACACAAGAGGTAGGGGGAAATGGGATGAGCAGGGGCTGGGAGGTGGATGGGTGAAAATTTCAGGTTCCAGGACGGGGGGGTGGAATCAGTATTGGGTCCCCAGTCTCATAGCCACTTTAAATGCCCTTTGGGGAGATAAAGCGGGGTAGAAATTCAGTAATTAAATATTTATTGATTGGGGTTGTGGCACAAAAAAGGTTGAAGACCACCACATTGGAGCTAAGATGCAGCCACACCACAGATGTTTAACATGTATGGAAACAGGTGGGGGGGGGGTGAACCTCTCAAAAGGTCAAGTCCAGCAACACTCACTGTTCTAACAGGGAATCCCCCCCCCCCGCACCAAGGCAAGACAAAGGAACGAAGTAGAGAGATTTATCAGGGACAGCGAGCAGAAAACAAACACGATCCCCAGTAAGTAGGGAGAGCTGGAGCAGAAGAGGGTGGCCCATGTCATGCGCACAGATGCATGGAAGGAGGGAAACAGGTCTCATGTGCTATCCAGCACTTGGAGTTGAGTTGCCAGGCTGAATTTTAAGATGCCAGCGGCATCAGGATTTTCACCCCTGCTCTAGACTTTCGGTTCTTAAAAATCTTTGAGCAGCAACTTATCTTTAACCTTCCTCTGGGTTTTCTAATCCAGCTGCAACCACATGAGACCCTTCCCTCTTCTTTTCTTTCTGCATCTGATCAAGCAGATTCTGCCCTGGCTACTCCTTGAGAAACTCCCTTCTCTCTTCCCTACCCCCACCCTGATATCTCCCCACCGACAAGCTCTGCAGCTGGCCATCTGGAACCTGTCTGTTCTTTACGACAGCCATCTATTAGGAGAGCAAGGATAAAGCAGCCAGGATAAAACCGGCCCCAGATGCATAGCCCTTGGCTGCCCTGGGACAGGGGAGAACACCTGCTTTAGGTGTTTTTGATTGTGGATGTTGACAACGGTACAGATTTGGTTAGCCAGCATGCCGGGGAGGGGGTGGGGTGGGTGGGATGAGATGGGCAGGGAGACAGCCAATGTGATGTGGCGGTTTGAGTGCTGGAATACCACTACCAAGACCCCCATTGAGCCCCTGGGTGAGTCACTGTACGAGACTGCTGTGAGGATTAAAGGGGGAGTGGAAGAACCAAGTGCCCCTTAGTGAGATGCCTGGGCAAACATACGAGAGAGTGATGGTCGGAAGACAGGGAAGTTCGATTCTGGTCCGGGCCTGGATGTGGTGGCATAGCGAAGGCACCTGGCACCCAGGGGCACAAAAACACCCCCTACACTTCCTTAACACTCCCCACATTTTTAACAACCCCAATAAGACATCTTAGAGGCTCTTCTGAAGGGTGTTCTGCAAAGGGAAGACTGCAAAGCAGTGCCCACTTTGGTACCTCATCCAGGCAGTGGTGTACCTAAGGGGGTACATTGCCCCGGGTACCATGCCTTGAGGGGTTGTCTTAGAGGCCTCCAAAAGGCACTTCCAGTTTTCGGCAAACACCCCCTTAAGGCATGGTACCAGGGGCAACGTACCCCCTTAGGTACACCACTGCCTGGATGAGGTACCAAAGTGGGCACTGCTTTGCAGTCTTCCACCCCAGGTGAAAGGTAGGATATGCACAAACGGTGGCAAAACATTTGGTTGAACCTGGAAAGTGACAAAAGGAGGACGCAAGATTTCACCCCCTTTGTATTGCAGCCTGTTTTTCATGGGTTGAACTGCTCTTTTTAGACCATCATTTTTCCCCCCCAGGAGCCCCAATGCAATGATGCTGGTTTTTTGCAGAGGGGACTTCTGGGTGGGTGGGGGGAATGGGAGCTGCCTATGTGGGAAAGGCATCATTCCCCCCCCCCCTCCGGACACCTGTCAAAACAGGGCTACATGATGACAGACTGCTGCTCAGAGGTGCATTCTGGGGGAGAAATAGATGGCTTTCCACTCGCCTGCTGCCAGAGAAATCACCCCTGAGAAGCAGATGAAACGATGCCCCACTTTTCGCCACCTGCAAAGGAGGCAGAGTTGGGCTGACCGCGGGGCCGCCTGAAGCAGCCGCCTCCGGCAATGGATCGGCAAGGGTTGGTTCCAGGCTTTGTGCTTTTGTCTCCTCTCCTCCTAGCTGGGTTTGACAAGGAAGAGGGAAATAGCGTGGAAGGGGAAAAGCGGAGGTCAGAGGGTGTCTCTGATGCTGCACCTCGCCGTCCTTTTCTCCTCCACACTTCCTCCTTCCCTCCATTCTGCTCTTGCTTGTCAAATGCAGGGAAGAGGGACAGCAGAGGCGACAGCTGGTGAGTCACTGAATAATGGAGGATGGTGGTAAGGGGGGTAGTATTTGCTGCTAGGCTTGAGGTGGTCTTGGGCAGGCCCTGGTACGAGCCAGCAAAAAGGAGCATTTCTGCAAAACCTCAGGTAGAAACATGATATATACCGTATTTTTTGCTCCATAAGACGCACTTTTCCCCCCCAAAAAAGTGGGGGGGAAAGTGTGTGCGTCTTATGGAGTGAATACTGCAAAAAAGAGTGCACGTTGGGGACCTTAATGAAGGGGGGATCTTCATGCCAGTTTATGATCCCATTCACCCTAAGAAGGGGGGGATGGTTCAAATGTTATTCTGTTATAGTTTATTAAATATTTTATTACACTATTTGGTTCAGAATATTTTTTTCCCTGTTTTCCTCCTCTAAAAAATAGGTGCGTCTTATGGTCAGGTGCGTCTTATGGAGCGAAAAATACGGTAGTCCGGGCATGCATGCTGTGCAAATACAAGCGCATGAACTGAGCAGCTGCACACTCCTCTCTCTCTCCTTCCTCTTTGCTATACGTGGCCTCGGTGGAATGTCTTGGGTGCCGGGCGCCTCGTAGCAAACATGCACCAAGTGACCAGGCAGTTCCTTTCCAGAGCCTGTCACGGATGAACACCTAACCAGTGGCGTAGTTAGAGGGGCGCAAACCACAAAGTTTTGAAAGGAGCCTCACCACAGCGTGCAAGGGGCCCCTCACTGCACGCTGCAGTGAGGCTCCTTGTCAAACTTAGTGCTTTGCACCCCCTCCGGCTATGCCACTGATGCCAACCCTCACTGCCACTGGTGCAGACCATCTATAGTCACACTTCCCTACAATTCAACAGTAAACTTCCCTGCCTTTCTCCGATCCCAGATTGCTTTCTTCTCCTGCTGAGTGTCCTTCGGAGATCATTAGCGCTCGAAAGGCTTGTTGTGCCGTAGTTATTTCTTTCTTTCTTTATTTGCAGCCAAAGCCACAGAAAGAGAGAGCAAGGCAGAAAAGGTGCTCTTGGAAATGGGACGACAACATGTGGCACTCTGAAGGAGCAACGCGCATTTACTGCGGCGCAAGGTCACCGACAGAGCGGGCCCACGGAAGCCCCTGCCACGATCGATTAGGCGGTCCTGAAGGTGCCACAGGACTCTCGCCCGTGCATTTGTAACGAGAAGCTTCACAAGGGCCACCCCTCTGGACCTGCAGCAAAAGCAATGCAGATCCCTGGAACTGCAAAGAGATTTCCCTCTTCCCTGGCCCTGCCCTTCTCCCTGCCTGGCCTCCCCTCTCATCAGTACAGCCGTGAATGCATTTCGGCTGAGCTCTCCTGCATTACAGCTGGATTTCCCAAAGCACCCCAGCAGTTGGAATGCGGCGAAGGCATATATCTCGGCAAAAAGACAGTTCAATTAAAATACAGTGACGCCTCTGCTCTGGCAACCTGGGGCAGGCATCAGAAAGAACATTCCTCCTGGCTCTCCCCCGCCTGCCGGCTCTTGTCCCAACCAAGTGTGGAGGGGGGGGAGGATGTGTGCTGGAGAGGAGAGTGGGGGAACAAAGGCTTGCAAATCAAAGGCAGAGGCTCTCCGAGGCAGGGGTTTGCAGTGCTGCCCCTGGAAGCAGGCTCAAGTGGCGGGCATGAGGCTTGAGAAAATCGGGCCCAGGAGACTTGAAAGACCCTTCCCTCCTCCTCCTCCTGCCCTCTCTCATGAACAATTGCTAAGGCTTTACAGCAGAGCTATCACTGCACCAGTGCTGAGGGTTTAGGGGTCACCCCAGCCTGCCAAGTGGGCCCACTGATAAGGGGCTCCCTGACCTTGCTGACCCTCAACACGGTGGCTGCACTCCTGGCAGCTGTGCTTGGGTTCTTTTGTTTATTTCATGTATTTTCAAAACGTTTGCATCCTTCCTTTCCCCCCCTGCTGTCACAAGGGACCCAAGGCTGCAAATGAGGGTAGCCAAACACGAAATACAATAAAACTCAACAAAATACAAAAAACCCCACAAAAAATAAGCAGCCGCAGCAACAAGGATCAAATAACGGCAGAAAAACCAACCAAGAAATCATATAAAAGCAAAAAGTCAGGACAGAAACAAAACAATCTCCAGTCTCTGCCGGGAGGTCAACAGGAAAGGTTCGGTTCTTAATGTAACAGGGAGTGGGTTCTATAACTGAGGGGCCACCACAGAGAAGACTCTCTGCTTCTGCCAACTAAACCCTGGAAAAAGGTGGCACAGGATGCAAGCCCCCCCTCCCAATTTCACATTATATAACTAGCTTCCTCAAGCCCTGAGGCTCTTAAAAAATTAGATGGTTACCAATTGCCCTGCAAACAGCTGAGCTCCTGCAGTTTGCAAGCTGGTGTAAATATTAGGGAGACAAATGCTGAACACCTTTTTTTGTGTGTTTTTTACCCCCCCCCCCAAGTCCAACAAAGACAGGCAGTTGGGGGGCAGGTGAAAGCTGAGTCACATCACTAAGCCCCTCAAGCCTTGAGGATAATTCATTAGGGCTGCCTCATTACGAGCAATGGATCAAGTTTTTTGGCAAACAAATAAAATATTACTTGTAAGTAAATTTAAAAAAATATTATTTCTTTCTAGATCATCTTTTAAAAAGTCTCATAAAGCAAGGTGCGTCCCGATAGAGTATCCTTTTAAAAAGTGGGTCCCTATGCTAAGAAGTTTGGGAACCACTGTACTAATACATATTCTTAGGGAGACAGTATGAGTCTGCATTCAATTTGTGACTGTATTGATGACATTGTAGGGACAGGTGCTCCAGCCTGCCATGTGGAACAGCAAGCTGGTGACCTACTCACAAGAGAATCTCCTTTCTGGTTGGGAGCTGCGGTTCCAAGAAGCCAACTCAGAGTGGACCCTGTTTCTGCCCAACAGCACTAACTTCCCGACTACCAAACTGGAAATGAGAACTCACACTGGGGGCATCATGTGGGACCACGAGATAGGCTGTAACAACACTTGGGCCCCAGCAGGTCCCCAAGGAGACCTGTACCCAAGGCAATATGAAAGCAAATCTGGAGCTAAGGCCACGCTCTTCTCCAGGACGGAAGTGATGTGGTGGAGTTGGAGATTCCTGCAATTTGGTCTCCTGCCATTGACTTCCTGGAGTGGAGAAGATGTAGCGAAGATGTAGAAGACTGGACAGCTTTGGAGCAAGGTTGACGACAACTGCCTCCAAAGTGGAGCAGACGTTCGATCCAGAGATAGCTACAGCCCCCTTGGTGGCACAAGGGAGATGGACTGGCCATCAGTTTGGAAGACCAGGCTGTGCAGTGTGTGTGGGAGGGGTGTGTGGTGGCATTCCATCTGTCTCCAGCATCTCCCCTGCACTGCTGGTGAAGGCAGGTGCGAGGCCACTCTGTGCATTTGGTACCTGTGGGAGATTGCCCACTGTTTTCGCTTCATTCTCACCATTTGTTTGTCCAGCAGGAAGGCACGGCCACAAATGCTTCATTCTTGGCTTGCTCAAAGAGGCAGCAAATGTGGGAGGCGGAAGGAATGGGGAGGCAGGCACAAGAGAAACTATAGGGCTGGGGTGGCAGCTCTTTGTCTGAAGCCCCTGATTGCTGCTGCCAGCCAGGGTAGGATATTCTCCACTAGGCAGACTGGGGGTCTGACTCAGGCAGCATTTGGTATAATGGCAATTTTGTCTGCTAACCAGGCCTGAAATTGGTCAATCTGTATTACTCACCAGGGGACGGGCTCATCAGAGACCTTGCTAGGCCCACCTCTCTCCCTCCCTCCCCAAGGTGGCTCAGCTCTCCAGCCCAAGGCAAACATCAACATCCCCCACGCGCATTAATGCCACTTCCATGCTGGGCATCATCTCTGGGACAGGGAACACATCAGTCAGTTGCTAGGCAACCAATGATTCCTTCTGTTCCCCCCCTCCCCCGCACCAGAAAAAAAGCAGTCAGCTGGGATCTTTAAACAGACTGACAGGGGAGAGCTACTAAATCTCAGAGGTAAGGCTTCACAGAGTGGCCAGCCTAATGCCACCGTGATGCCCACAAACAAGATATGAAGGATACACTACTCAGAGGTAGACTGCGCCCAAACATGGAGGTTTCACTTAGTCATCACAACTATTGTCATGTAGCTCTGCTTATTGGTCACTAAGGCAAAGAGGAAGCAGGACAAGATGGGCCCGTGATCAGAACTGGTAGAGCCCTCTTACATTCTTTGTAAAACAGGGCCAGCTTTAAGCCAACTGGACCAGTTGCTCCCAACTGGACCCTGTGCCTAAGGGCCCCCCACGCTACGGCAATCTACTCTAGTCTTGTCAAATACACCATCACAGACTCCTAAAACCCCATTGCAAGTTCTAAAAGAGAAGAGCCACGATCATAATATTCTTCTGAATTCTAAAAAAAAGTCAGTAATGTTCGTTTATATGGTTTATATTTTGATTTTTTTTTACTGTACTTGAGAAATACATAACATGTTAATTAATTATAGAATGCCATAAAAATATTTCTCTGGGAAAAAAAAAGTTTAGAAGACAAATATGTGTGTAATGTGTATTTCTTTTTTTGTTAAAGATTGGCTGTGAACCTGGGGCCCTGTTAAAAAATGCTTTCAATTGGGCCTTGCAGCTCCCAAGGTCAGCCCTGGTCTAAAGGTTCCACGGCGGTTAGCAGCTGTTTGCTTTCAGCAGTGATTAACCTTGACAGCGAGAATGGAACCTCCATGTTCAAAAGCAGTCTACCTCTGAGCACGAGGTGCAGGGGGGCACCCAACAGAGGAGGCTGTGGCCTTCAAGCTCTGCTAGTTTAGGAAACTAGACCCCGGGTGAGACGGAGCTTGATCTGACTCAGCAGGGCTGCTCTGACATTCGGTGCTTCTCTCCCCCCTCCGCTCCTGCAACCCGGAGAGATTTCCAGCCTATCTCCTGATTGCCTTCACAATGCAAATCGATACCCCAGCTCTCTTACTGAGTCTGAAGACAGACGGGACAGTCATGAAAGCAATGGAGAGAGAAGCAGAGAGTTCCCTCCCAGCTGGAGTCAGCTGAACTGTGCAATCCTCTTCCGGCTATTAAACTGCAGTCTGCAGCTGGGCTGGGCTGCATATCACTTGGGCTTGGGCAGGAGAGCAAAGAGCTCTCCGAGTTTCGAGTCCCGAGACAGAGGCTGACGCCTGGCAGAATTGCACGCAGGACACGAAGCTGCATTTGTCTGTCAAGTCAGTCTCTGTGCAAGCCTCTCCCCAGCTCGGCCGAGGGTGGGGGAAAACAGGAAAGAAAAGCAAACACTTTTCTTGGGCTGCATCATGGAGTAAGGCCCTCCCTAGCAGCTCCTGTCTGCTGGACCAGCTGCCAGAACTCAGGAGGAGGGAGGGTAGTGAATGGGAACTCTGCTCAATTGTGATGTGTCGAGGTCTGGGTGAGAGATTGTGGCTCTCAGCTTTCAGCCACAGAGTGGCTGGTGATGCTGGGGGAGGCACAAGATGGGGTTTGGGTAAATATCTCCTGAATTTGCCCCAAGGAACCCTGCACAAACAGCAAAGCACAGTGATGGAGAGGCCTAACTTCAACAACCACACTGCATTCTCCATCTTTCTCTCTCCGGAAACTTTCTGGGGAGTTGGGACTGGTGTCTGTTGAAACAAAAATTAACGGTGAAAACGTACATTTTATTTAAAGGTTGTCATTTGTTTATGTTTTCATATCACCCCTCCTTCAAGGAGCTCGGGGTGGTGTTGCATAGTTCCTTCCCTCCTTTTGTCCTCACAACAACCCTGTGAGGTAGGCGAGATTGTGACAGAGCGACTGGCCCAAGGTTACCCAGGAAGCTTCATGGCTTGAATCAGGTCTGTCCAACTTGGTCTGCACTCTACTGTACCAAATCACCTTGTGATATTGAATGCTTAAGGAAGATATTATATCTAGCAATGGGGTGAATTCAGAATGGGGGGAGGGGGCAAAAAGTTAACTTTCCCAAAAGCCTCACCTCCGTTTTGAGCTGGGCACAGTTTGACAAGTTTTGGTCTGGCTCAAATGGGGCTTGCTCCCCTGTCTGTTTCCTCCTCCACCTTCCCAAGCAAAATCCTTTTCTGTTTTGAGAAGCGATAACTAGTGGAGCACAGGGCGGGTTAGAGACAAGAGACACTTCTCCACTTCCTTCGTAACTGAGCACTTAACAATGAACTGGGCACTGAACTGAGCACTGGCACTGAACCGGGAGGAAGAGAAAAAACAATTTCCATGCACCCCCAGCCCCTGTTTCCTACCAAGGAGAACGGAAGTGTAATTTTCAGTAAAAGAGTAGATCTTCCTCCAAGTAGCTTTCTATGATATGTCTTGATTGCAAATGCTTCCAGGTCAAAATGTATTTATTTGAAATATTTATATCCTGCAGGACAGTAGGTCAGTTTAGGTCTCACCACTTGTGCTCATGCCCTCCTTGAACCCTGGGGCGTCAACAAACTTGTCTCCCTGCCTCCCTGCTTAAGCCCTGGGCAGTGAAAGGCTTTACAGACCTCCTTTATGAATGATAAGAACATAAGAACAGCCCCACTGGATCAGGCCATAGGCCCATCTAGTCCAGCTTCCTGTATCTCACAGCGGCCCACCAAATGCCCCAGGGAGCACACTAGATAACAAGAGACCTGCAAGGCCTCCTGGGAATTGTAGTTAAGAACATAAGAACAGCCCCACTGGATCAGGCCAGAGACCCATCTAGTCCAGCTTCCTGTATCTCACAGCGGCCCACCAAATGCCCCAGGGAGCACACCAGATAACAAGAGACCTCATCCTGGTGCCCTCCCTTGCATCTGGCCTTCTGACATAGCCTATTTCTAAAATCAGGAGGTTGCGCATACACCTCATGGCTTGTACCCCGTAATGATGTATTGGACCTCAGGACAACGGCTCCTGGGGTTCCCCTGGCGAGACTGGCAAGTCTTGGTCAGTTTCCAGCCCAGCACTGGCACTAACTTGTGCTGGATTCCTCCCCAATTTTACCTTCAACATTACCATAAGAACCTAAGAGGAACCCTGCAAGAACGGGCCAAGGTACCATCTAGTCCAGCTTCCTGGATCTCACAGTAGCCCACCAGGTGCCTCAAGGAGCACACAAGACAACAAGATACCTGCATCCTTTTGCCACTTCCTTGCAACTGGCCTTCTGAGGTAGCTACTTCTAAAACCAGGAGGTTGCCTATGACCATCATGGCTTGGAACCTGTGATGGACTTTTCCTTCAGCAACCTATCCAATTCCCTTTCAAGGCATCTAGGCCAGACACAATCACCACATCCTGTGGCAAGGAGTTCCACAGATGAATGATACCCTGTGTAAATAAATATTTCCTTTTGTTTCCCCCTCATTTTCGATGAGGTAAGCAAGCCGCGCAACCGACAGCCGATGTTTAAGGAGTGACGACTGTTCCAGCTTCAGCAGCTGGGGTGTGAAGAAGCCCTTCCCAAGCATCAAGATTTGCAATAAAAAGAAGGGGGGGTGGAAACCCACAACAACACTGGGAGAGAATAATCCTGCAAATTGGCAATCTAGCTGTCCTTCCTCCAGCTGCTTGCCGCTCTTTCAGATGGGATTTCAACAGGGTCTTGTAAACTAAAAATAATATATGCCATTGCCTGCCAATGGTCTGTTGGGAGAGCTCACCGTTTCTATAACATTCCCTCCACCCTGTGCAATCTCTCTCTCTCTCTCTCTCTCTCTCTCTGTGCCACTCCAGGGTGCCAAAGACTCTGTTGTAAAATGCAACGCTCTTGCTAACCACGGGGTGCTTTGATAAGCCAGCTGCAAAGGCATCAACACATCATCCATTCCAGGCCCAAATCCCAGCCTCTGGTGATCTGGAAACTGGGGTACAACCACCTCCACCCAAAGTTAACGCTAATATTTTTGCATGACGTTTACATTTTATCTTCCACCTCCTCCTCTTCATCACAATGTTTAGAAAGTGGATGCTTTCCCACTGAACTGAAACCCACCCTGGACCTATGTGCTTTATACCAAGGCAGACCATTTAGCCATCGGAGACTCCTCATAGGTTTTTTTCACATCCCCAGCAATGCCAGGGATTGAACTTGGACATTCACAATGCAAAGCATGTCGCCTGCGGTGGAGCGACAGCCCCTCCCAGATAGCCTGGGGTCACCAAGAGATTTTGCCTCTAGCGAAACGGGGAGTTTTGCCAGCTGAGCCTGCTGCCTGTTCCACCGAGTCACCTCTGTCTTCGGCTGACAATGTATGTTCACAAGCAATGCATTTCCGGTGCAAACGTACACACAGTCCCGGTTAAGAAAATGCACCATGAGCAGTCAGAGGCGTTACTTGGGTTTGAGTCACCTGGTACGAAGAGCTCACTGTGTCACCCCCATGATGGACCTCCTAACGGACCAGACCACGGGACCATGCAATATCAGTCTTATTGGTCAGTTTTTAAAAACAAACAAACAAACCACTTTTTGTTATATAAGGCAGTTGTGTTTTCCTTTTCTGGTTATTTGGCTATAACTTTTGATAGAATACAGATAGTTCAACACGGTTTATTTCATCGTGTTCTGAATGAAATTACGCATCAAATGATATATAACATGATGGTATTATTCAAAAATACCACCATTTTCACAATTTTGGCCTGAGTGCGTCACCCTGCGCGGTCCACACCCCCTGCACCCCTGTGAGCAATGCAAAAGGCAGGCTGGGGAAGAAGGGAGACATCTCAACCCCTGACAGGGCAGCCTGATTTCACACCCTTCTCTAAATTAAATTGCAGGGCGCACTTCGACTTGGAGGGGAGTGACAATGTGACACGGGCTCCCTGCCACCTTCACCTCATCCTCCTGCTCTGCTTTCCCTCCCCAACCCCACCCCTTCAAGGTGAGCCTGTCAGCTTTGGCGCTGCTTAATTGTGAGCCGGTGGAGTTTAAAAGGAACCCTCTTTCTGGCCGGCTGCCACACCGCAAAACTGCTTCGTATAATTTTATTAAGAGGAAGCAAGGGGGGAGGGGAAAACGGTGCTGGTGTGATGGTGGTGGAGCAGGGCTGGAAACAGGGAGGGTGCAAAACCCGAGAATGGCTTTAGAGCCTGCTCATCTGTTGGGATATTCTGCATACTGTGAAAATCTTTCTTTCTTTCTTTCTTTCTTTCTTTCTTTCTTTCTTTCTTTCTTTCTTTCTTTCTTTCTTTCTTTACCCCTGCTAATTGGGTAAGAGGCACTTTTACAAGTGGGTGCTCCTTTTTTTAGCAGGGGGAGAGTAACTGGCCCTCCTCACCCCAGCAGTGTCTGTTCTAGTGGCTGTCTGCTGGTATTCATTTGCATCTTTTTAGATTGTGAGCCCTTTTGGGACAGGGAGCCATTTAGTTATTTGATTTTTCTCTGTAAACCGCTTTGTGAACTTTTAGTTGAAAAGCGGTATATAAATACTGTTAATAATAATAATAATAATAATAATAATAATAATAATAATAATAATAATAATAATTCCTTCCTTCCTGCTCGTTTCCAGTTGGCAGGATGGCTTGCTTAATTGTGCAGTCACTGGTTGCTTATGGAGACCGAGATGCAGCCATTTTGCCAACAATTAGGCCCCTTGCGGGAATTGGATTTTATTCCTGACTTGATTTGGGGTGCAGTGGCCTGGCAGTGACATGCTATATACCCCCCCCCCCCCCAAAAAAAAAACAACAATTAAAAGCTGCTGTCTGCAGTGGGGCAGCAATGCCAGCACAGATTACACATGACCTTCTGAACGGGCAGCAGGGGCTCTGCATCTCACTTCATTCTTCCCTTGTACTCAGTACGGTCTTAAGAACATAAGAACATAAGAACAGCCCCACTGGATCAGGCCATAGGCCCATCTAGTCCAGCTTCCTGTATCTCACAGCGACCCACCAAATGCCCCAGGGAGCACACCAGACAACAAGAGACCTGCAAGGCTTCCTGGGAATTGTAGTTAAGAACATAAGAACAGCCCCACTGGATCAGGCCACAGGCCCATCTAGTTCAGCTTCCTGTATCTCACAGCGGCCCACAAATGCCCCAGGGAGCACACCAGGTAACAAGAGACCTGCAAGGCTTCCTGGGAATTGTAGTTAAGAACATAAGAACAGCCCCACTGGATCAGGCCATAGGCCCATCTAGTCCAGCTTCCTGTATCTCACAGCGGCCCACCAAATGCCCCAGGGAGCACACTAGATAACAAGAGACCTGCAAGGCTTCCTGGGAATTGTAGTTAAGAACATAAGAACAGCCCCACTGGATCAGGACAGAGGCCCATCTAGTCCAGCTTCCTGTATCTCACAGCGGCCCACCAAATGCCCCAGGGAGCACACCAGACAACAAGAGACCTGCAAGGCTTCCTGGGAATTGTAGTTAAGAACATAAGAACAGCCCCACTGGATCAGGCCATAGGCCCATCTAGTTCAGCTTCCTGTATCTCACAGCGGCCCACCAAATGCCCCAGGGAGCACGCCAGATAACAAGAGACCTGCAAGGCTTCCTGGGAATTGTAGTTAAGAACATAAGAACAGCCCCACTGGATCAGGACAGAGGCCCATCTAGTCCAGCTTCCTGTATCTCACAGCGGCCCACCAAATGCCCCAGGGAGCACACTAGATAACAAGAGACCTGCAAGGCTTCCTGGGAATTGTAGTTAAGAACATAAGAACAGCCCCACTGGATCAGGACAGAGGCCCATCTAGTCCAGCTTCCTGTATCTCACAGCGGCCCACCAAATGCCCCAGGGAGCACGCCAGATAACAAGAGACCTGCAAGGCTTCCTGGGAATTGTAGTTAAGAACATAAGAACAGCCCCACTGGATCAGGCCATAGGCCCATCTAGTCCAGCTTCCTATATCTCACAGCGGCCCACCAAATGCCCCAGGGAGCACACCAGATAACAAGAGACCTGCAAGGCTTCCTGGGAATTGTAGTTAAGAACATAAGAACAGCCCCACTGGATCAGGCCATAGGCCCATCTAGTTCAGATTCCTGTATCTCACAGCGGCCCACCAAATGCCCCAGGGAGCACGCCAGATAACAAGAGACCTCATCCTGGTGCCCTCCCTTGCATCTGGCATTCTGACATAGCCCATTTCTAAAATCAGGAGGTTGCGCGTACACATCATGGCTTGTACCCCGTAATGGATTTTTCCTCCAGAAACTTGTCCAATCCCCTTTTAAAGGCGTCTAGGCCAGATGCCGTGACCACATCCTGTCGCAAAGAGTTCCCCAGACCAACCACACGCTGATCTTCCCAGAGATGAATGTGGAGGTTTAATACCACTCGTGCTTAAGTGCATTTAAGACCGTTACGGATTACGGGTCTAGAATGAGAGCCCTGCTGGACGGGAGTGAGCTTGTGTACTGCCACCAACAGTAGAGAATTTGTGGAGCTTCCTCTTGAATGAAACCTTACAGAATGAGGAAGGCAGAGGTTCCTTTCTAGACCACAAATATTCAATGCAGTTAAGAATTTCAGGTATGGATGTAGCTGCCCAAGGCTGGGTTTCTGTCACAGGGATGTGGTGTTGCAATGCATGGGTCAGCGCACTATTCTTCAACCTTGGAGTTGGGACCCCAGTGAGGTCATGAAGCCTCAGCTGTGGGATCACGACAACTTCGGGGAACAAAATAGGTTGAAGACCACTGGATTAGAGCACCACCAGGTAACGGGAGAGGCATCAGGTGTACCTTTTAGGTTCCAGGAGATCATGTCCCCGTCCCGCTCAGGGTCTTAGCAACTGTGCTAAAATAGCTTTCACTAGTGCTTGGAAGCTAAGCAGGGTCAGGCCTGGTTAGTACTTGGATGGGAGACCGCCTGGGAATACCGGGTGCTGTAGGCTTATACCATAGTCTTTCCATGCCGGATCTCAGAAGCTAAGCAGGGTCAGGCCTGGTTAGTACTTGGATGGGAGACCGCCTGGGAATACCGGGTGCTGTAGGCTTATACCATAGTCTTTCCATGCCAGATCTCAGAAGCTAAGCAGGGTCAGGCCTGGTTAGTACTTGGATGGGAGACCGCCTGGGAATACCGGGTGCTGTAGGCTTATACCATAGTCTTTCCATGCCCGATCTCAGAAGCTAAGCAGGGTCAGGCCTGGTTAGTACTTGGATGGGAAACCGCATGGGAATACCGGGTGCTGTAGGCTTATACCATAGTCTTTCCATGCCTGATCTCGTCTGATCTCGGAAGCTAAGCAGGGTCAGGCCTGGTTAGTACTTGGATGGGAGACCGCCTGGGAATACCGGGTGCTGTAGGCTTATACCATAGTCTTTCCATGCCAGATCTCAGAAGCTAAGCAGGGTCAGGCCTGGTTAGTACTTGGATGGGAGACCGCCTGGGAATACCGGGTGCTGTAGGCTTATACCATAGTCTTTCCATGCCGGATCTCAGAAGCTAAGCAGGGTCAGGCCTGGTTAGTACTTGGATGGGAAACCGCATGGGAATACCGGGTGCTGTAGGCTTATACCATAGTCTTTCCATGCCAGATCTCAGAAGCTAAGCAGGGTCAGGCCTGGTTAGTACTTGGATGGGAGACCGCCTGGGAATACCGGGTGCTGTAGGCTTATACCATAGTCTTTCCATGCCAGATCTCAGAAGCTAAGCAGGGTCAGGCCTGGTTAGTACTTGGATGGGAGACCGCCTGGGAATACCGGGTGCTGTAGGCTTATACCATAGTCTTTCCATGCCGGATCTCAGAAGCTAAGCAGGGTCAGGCCTGGTTAGTACTTGGATGGGAAACCGCATGGGAATACCGGGTGCTGTAGGCTTATACCATAGTCTTTCCATGCCGGATCTCAGAAGCTAAGCAGGGTCAGGCCTGGTTAGTACTTGGATGGGAGACCGCATGGGAATACCGGGTGCTGTAGGCTTATACCATAGTCTTTCGAGACTGAAAGTTGCCAACCAACCAGTGCCAGGCTTCACGGTGATTTTTTTCTGCTCTAATAAGAATATTTTGGTTATGCTGGGAAGGCATTATGGGGACAGGGAGAGGGGCGGCGATGGAAATGGGGGTAAGTGGAAAGGATCCTGGGAGGGGGTGGGATCAACGATGGGGTCACCAGTCTCATCATTCATTCATTCATTCTGGTCATGACAGGAACACACAGCAGTTAACAGATGCTGCCAGCAAACCGGAAGTGCCTTTCAGAAGAATCCGGGAAGCCTTCTGATATGTGGCAAGGTCTTTGGGAGGTCTCTGAGGCCCTCCAGCTGTAGGTCTGGCATCCTCAGATGCCAAGACGGCGGTGGATAAGGAGGGTCCGCTGTAACTGCCTGAGAAATGAGTGGAAAGGCAGTACATAAGGACCTAGAATAAATGTAAAGCAGTTAGTTGTGGGGAGTGCCCACAGGTGGGTCTGGGCTCACACCCATGTCTGCCCCACCTTTGTGACAGCAGGGGGCTGCTGCAGCTGCCCCTCCCCGCCACTGCCCAGCAAGCTGGGGCCTCTGAGGATGCTGCCATCTGCTCTTGCAGCTGCTTCTCACGATTACCTGATAAGCCAGCCAGAGCCCAGCGGGGAGACTTCCCAAGAGGCAGTGGGGAGGGAGCGGGGAGCAACCGCGGACATACGCAAGTCCTTCTGTGTGTCGCTCTGTCGCCTGTAACTATAGCGGCAGCAGGGAAAGGGGACTGTTGTGTTCCCTGCCAGGTACCATCGATGGAGCCCAGCTAGGAAAACTAGCCTGGAACCAGGCAGTGGACAGGCAAGAGGTCTCCGTTGTTGCTGCCTCTGTAGCTGCAGGGGGGTGTCTGTCTCTTGCCCATCCCGTGCCCCTGCTTGCCAGGGTCATTGAGGCCTTTGAAGGGTGGAGCTCCTCCTGAACTTAAGTACCAGCCGTGGGGCTGGATACAGGAGGGGCGGCATGGAGGGGTTGCCTTGCTGCAACAGATGTTGGATGCAGGAGCTAAAAGAGTGGTTAGCAACGGAACCCACTTTTCAGAAGGACAATCTGTTGGGACCCACCGGAAGTGATGTCATTGACCTGGATGTGATGTCATGGCCAGAAGTGACATCATCAACTTAGGCTTGAAACCTCAGCTGCGATCAGCCAAAGGGCCCGTTACATAGTGTGCTTGTGCTGTTATTTTGCACAGCTCAGAATTCAAACGTTCCAGGGTGGAAGTCAAAGCAGAAGACACACTTGGATCCTTCTCCGACCACAAAGCCCTCTCCCCTTTCCAGCATCCCACCTCTGCGGGGTCAAGCACCAGGCCCCTCTCCCACCGGGAACACATCACGCTCAGCAGCCCCGTCCCCTGTATTTTCAGCTCTGTGTTTTCAAGGGCGGCTGAGCTAAATGCAACGCGACCCACCCGAAATTGGCTTGCGACCTGCCTTGTGGATCTGCCTGACCCACAGTTTGGGAAATGCTGAGCTAAAAGAAAAAGCAGGGGAAAAAAATAATAACAAAAAAATAATTGAAGCCTCTGAGAGAGGCGGATGAAAAATCTTCCCAGAAGCTGCACTGCCAAGGGACTTCTGCCGCTGTGTCTAGTTCCTCCTCCTGGATGTCTCTCTCTCCCCGGAACTGCCCTTTTGGTGTCTGCATCAGAGCTCCTGATTGCACTATATGAAGAAGCCACACAAGCCAGCCTCTCTCTGGGTCTTTTTTGGTGGCTCCATTTCCATGTGCAGCAACGTGAGAGGGGGGGCCTGGCTCCTACACCCAGACCCCCCCCCCATTCCCCTGACTCCCACCAGAATTAATTAGTGCTAGGGGACGGGAGCAAGGAAGGAGAGAGGATGGGGGCTGGGCAAAGATTCCAGAGCTGCATGACGTGCACAAGGACCCTGGGAACATGCGGGGAGGGAGTAGCAGCAGTGCTCCCCCCCCCCCCGCAGCAGCTCTTGCAGGAGAAAGAGAGGAGTTGGCAGCTCAGCTTCTCCCCAGCCCTCCTCATTCATCTTCCCTGATCCCCCCCTCCCCGCCACCCCGCACGGCTCCCTCGGAAATCAGCAGAGTGCAGCAGCTGCTTCTTGCACACTTCACTTGACCACAGATGATGATAAATGGGGCTGGGGCGGTGCCAAAATGGTGCTCACGAAGGGGGCAGGAGGCATAGAAGGGCTCTGTGTGCGTGGGGATCCCTGCTGAGTCCGGCTGCAACCCGCCGGCATTCCCAGGGCGCAGGGGGGGAGATTCCCTAAGAGTTCCCCCCCCCACACTTGTCATGGTGAAGGGAGGGCAAGTGGGTCAGTGACTGCTCCCGCTCTTGGGGGCGGGGGTCAAGAGTAATCATCCTTGAAGCCATGGGCCCAAAGACCCCCCCCACACACACACACTTGCACTAGCAGGCTGAGGCTGCATTCTTACAAGTCAAAATATCCTCGCATTATTATCTCTTGCACGCTGAAGTGATCGCTCTGCTGGTGAACAGTGCAATGAGAGGGAGGGGGAGACTCCTAAACTGGGGTTTTACCAGTTTGGGGGGAGGAGAGGACCTGGTGCAGCAGCACTGATCCAGGTGCCTGCAGAAAAACGGCGGCTTTCCACTGAACCAGACCATTCATTCATCCACATCTCCATTCCAGGAATGCTTTTCTCGGGCACTCCCTGGGATTGACCACCTGCATGGAAACCACAGGGTCTGCCACTGAGCCACACCCCTTCCCTGTTAAAGGAGAAGGACCCCCCCCCCAACAAGAACAGAGAAACAGAATTCTTATACAGATGAAGAGGGGAGACTATGCAGCTAGGAGCAGACTCGGCTCTCAATCACTGGAGTGACTGGGAAGGAGGCAGGGATTGGCCCCCTCTCCAATGGTGTCCCCGTCCCCCCCAGCGCACCCCGTTCCTTTCGCTTAGATATGTGAACAGCTGCGTTTGTTTTTATGGGGCAAAACAAAGCACTGTGGGTGAGAAAGCGGCAGTGGGGAGCAGGCCTCCCTAGGGCAAAGGGCGGATCAACACTCCCCCTGCAAGAAAGCACCCTGGGGAGGGTCCCAGGCTCAGCATCCATGCTGCATGGAGAAGACCCCCCCCCCCAAAGGCTGAGGATCTGACTTAGCATAAAGCATTTCCCATGTAATAGAAGAAGGACCCAGTGCTGCCCCCAGGAGCTAGCAGGCAAGGAGCCCTGGCTGGCCAATGGCGGTGCCTCTGGGCTGCTCCATCCTTTTCCCAGCAGCGTCATGCCTCCCCCCCTTCCCTCCAGTTCCACCTCTGAAGTCCTCCCTTCCAGCCCCAGTCCCTGTGGAACCCCTCCTCCTCCTCACGCCTCCAACCCATTAACCGCTGTAAATAATGGCCCCTCTGCTCTCTCCCTGCCTCTCCCTCCCTCTCTCCATCCCTGGCTGCCAGGCTGTGAGGGATGGCTGTCTGGGAAGGCAGGGAGGGGGCTGATGGAGGCCAAGGGGTGAGACTGCTGAAGGGTCTTTCTGGCCAGGTGGCCTTGGCAGTAGAAAGAGGCGCTGGAGGCTGCTGTGCGGCTGCCTCAGGGCTTGGCTTTGCAGCCCTTGGTGACATCTCGGCCCCAGGGCCACCTCTGCAGACCAGACTTTGCAGGCAAAGCTGCAGGCTGCCCGGATCCCCTCTTTGCCATTCCCCCCCCACCCCGCATTTCTGTTCTCCACCCTTCCAAGCAGCTGCAAAGATGAAACGCGGGCCCCTTTTCACCTCTCTGTGGGGACTGAAGCAATCAGAGTAGGAGCTACAAAGAGCTCTCTGGGGTCCTTCTTCCCCAACCCTACTCAGAGGTTCCAAGGATTGAACCCGGCACCTTTTCCATGCAAAGCCTGAGCTCCGGCTCCGGCCACGCTCATTTGAGAGAGGCGCCGGCTGGTGAAGCGGGCACTGGGAAGGAAAGGCTGGTACTACAAGCCAAGCATGTCGCCTGTACGGAGGTCTTCATTGGGTGACGGCAGTGGTGGAGGGGAGATGACTGCAGCTGGTGAGCGCCCACGCCTAAGAAATTGGAGCTCAAGGCAGGGGCAGCATGGAAGGCAGCCAACAGAAGTTCCACTTCCTGCTTTTGTACTCTACCTCCCTCTGGTCAAGTAGGTTTTTGAAACTATGCAACAACCTACCAAACCTAATTGGCCAGAGGCAAAAGTGGGCGGAGGGGAGGAGCAACAGTTCAAAGGCAGAGTGTCTCAAGATCCTGGGTTCACCTCTCAGTAGGGCATGGAAAGAGTCCCTTCTGTGTGAACCTGGTCAGTTTAGACCAGGGGTGTCCAAAGTTTTTGGCAGGAGGGCCACATCGTCTCTCTGACACTGTGTTGGGGGCTGGGGGGGGGAAAGAATTAATTTGCATTTCAAATTTGAATAAATTTTCATGTTTACATAAATGAATATATTAAAGATGAAATATGAATGAATGAAGGTCTTGCAATAGCTCAAGGCCTATAAAAGTCTTTGCACAAAGCAAGGCCAGCCTTTCCTTTGCTGCCGCTGCTGCATCACAGATGTGGAACAGTAAGCAGTGGAGGGAGCCCTCATCCCACACCAGAGGTCAAACAGTCGCCCTCACGTTGGACCAGTGCGGGCTTCAACAAATCTCTGGAGGGCCAGAGGCTCATTGGAGACTGGGAGCTCTCTGAGGGCAGCATTGAGAGACCTCGAGGGCTGCAAGTGGCCCCAGGGCCAGGGTTCAGGCACCCCTGGTTTAGACTGTACTGGGCTAGATGCAATTTTCCTGAGTGCTGTCGAGCAGCTTTAGGGGGCAAGCCCCCTCTTTCAAACCATCACAACAGCCTAAGGGCCCAATCCTATCCAGTTTTCCAGTGCTGGTGTAGTTGTGCCAGTGGGGTGTGTGCTGCATCCTGCGGTGGAGAGGCAGTCACGGGGGCCTTCTCAAGGTTTGGGAACATGTGTTGCCTTACCACAGGGCTGCACTGTGGCTACACCGGAGCTCGGGAGTTGGCTAAGATTGGGCCCTAAGTCAGGAGTTGGCCATATGGCTCTGGTCAGGCCAACGGTGGTGGCTTCATCTATTGGGGGGCCCTGGGGCAGAAGCCACTGGCATACTCCCCCCCCCCACTGGCATACTCCCCCTGCTTTCAAAATGCACTTGTGCGCCAGCTTTCTCTCCTGCTCAGCAGAACCTGTGAACCTGTGACATCACCAGTGTTCCCGCTAAGGCGCACCAGCGTGGACCACTAAGTGGGAACATCAGACATCACTAGACTCCATAGCCCCCTGCAGTAAAGGGGAGGAACCCTTGTCCCATCCCGTCCCCCGGACAGGAATTCTACAAGGAGTAGTGCAGGCCTTTGTACAGCTAAGAAGGGACTGAGGTCAGCGTGGACCAAAGACACAGGAGAATAAATTTATTCTGGGAAGAAATGTGATTTCAAGTTGCTTATTCAAAAACGAACACAGAAGTGCTCAAGATCTTTCAAGGAAGTCCTTTCCCCAATGTGTTTCTCCCTTGCTTGGTCCAGGCTGCAGCCCCGCAAGCATCACAACGCTGCCTTCTCTAGCAAACTGAGATCGGCAAATGCCAGCCCGATCCCTTGAAATATAGAGTGCTTTGCTCTTTTGCAAATGATTGTGCAGGGAGGGGGGAGGGGTCGGCTTGCTTCTGAGCAGAGGCAGCTAAGTGGGTTGGAAAGAGCTTTTTACTGGCACCGTCGTGATGAGGGCTGGTGGAACCATCTCTCCAAAAACCACAGAAACGGGGGAAAAAATCTCAGCTTTGTGGTCAGGAGGGTCCTGGCCAAGGGAGCTGAAACGTCAGTGCTGGAAGATGGCAGGAAGAAGACTTATTGGACAGATGCTTATTTGACTGCTGGGGGGGGCGGACTCTGGAGCTGACTGGTGCAACACTGACCCTGCTTCACTGTCTCATGTTCCTTCCCCATTGATCTTGGCCCTGTGACCTTTCTTCCTCCACCTCCACCATTTTATTTAATGACCCCACTGGGCTGCCTCTCATTCCTTTAGTAATTTATATAGCACGCGGTCCTTCCCATGGAATGAGAAGGCAGGTCCCTGCCCTGAGAGGCTTACAGTCAAGATATTGACACGCAAAGGGGACAAAGGGAAGAAAGAGGGATGGAGGCAGGGGCAAAGGGATGTGTAAGTGATCCTTTAAATTTTCAGGATGTGTAACTGACACAGCCCAAGGCGAACCGACTTTCCAGCGCTGATGTAGCCACGCCAACATGGTGTGCACTGCATCCGGAGGTGGGGAGGGGAGCAGCCACAAAGACCTCCTCAAGGTGAGGGAGCGTTTGTTCCCTTACTTCGGGGTTGAATCGTGGCTGCACTGAAACTGGAACGTTGGATAGGATTGGGCTGTGAGTTACAGTAGGGAAGAGGAAGACAAAGTCTATACAGAAAGGATGGGTTTTAGGAAGGGATTTGAAGGAAGGAAGTGAGGTAGATGTCCTGGGAGATAGTTCCAATGGGATAAGGGACAGTGAGGGAGACTGAGGGGAAAGGTGACCTTTTGGACAGAGGAGGGTGGTGGAATGGGAAGCCAGGATGGTGTGGTGGTTTGGGAGTTGGACTGAAACCTGGAAGGTCCAGGCTCAAATCCCTTCTCAGTCACAAAGCTTCCTGGGTGACCTTGGGCCAGTCACTCTCAGCTTCACCTATCTCACAGGGTTGTTGTGAGGACAAAAGGAAGCCATCTGCACCACTTTGAGCTCCTTGGAGGAAGGGTGGTAAAATAATGTGGGGGGAAAAGTGTGGAGGTGGCCAGAAGGGCAGCAGGATGTGAAGCTCAGAGACAAGGGAAGGGCAAGGTCATGGAAGGCCTTGAGGGCAAGAAGTTTGAGCTGGATCAGGGAGTTGGACAGGAAAGCAGCCAAGAAAATAAGGAGGGGCGTGATGAGATCAGTGCAACAAGCAGGCTGACCTCAGCAGCAAGGCCACACCTGGAATACTGTGTCCAGTTCTGGTCGCCGCATCTCAAAAAAGACATAGTGGAAATGGAAAAGGTGCAAAAGAGAGCGACTAAGATGATTACGGGGCTGGGGCACCTTCCTTATGAGGAAAGGCTACGGCGTTTGGGCCTCTTCAGCCTAGAAAAGAGGCACCTTAGGGGGGACATGATTGAGACATACAAAATTATGCAGGGGGTGGGCAGAATGGATAGGGAGCTGCTCTTTACACTCTCACACAACACCAGAACCAGGGGACATCCACTAAAATTGAGTGTTGGGAGAGTTAGAACAGACAAGAGAAAATATTTCTTTACTTGGCGTGTGGTTGGTCTGTGGAACTCCTTGCCACAGGATGTGGTGATGGCGTCTAGCCTGGACGCTTTTAAAAGGGGACTGGACAAGTTTCTGGAGGAAAAATCCATTACGGGATACAAGCCATGATGTGTATGTGCAACCTCCTGATTTTAGAAATGGGCTGTGTCAGAATGCCAGATGCAAGGGAGGGCACCAGGATGAGGTCTCTTGTTATCTGGTGTGCTCCCTAGGGCATTTGGTGGGCCGCTGTGAGATACAGGAAGCTGGACTAGATGGACCTCTGGCCTGATCCAGTGGAGCTGTTCTTATGTTCTTAACTACAATTCCCAGGAAGCCTTGCAGGTCTCTTGTTCTCTGGTGTGCTCCCTGGGGCATTTGGTGGGCCGCTGCGAGATCCAGGAAGCTGGACTAGATGGGCCTATGGCCTGATCCAGTGGGGCTGTTCTTATGTTTTTAACTACAATTCCCAGGAGGCCTTGCAGGTCTCTTGTTATCTAGTGTGCTCCCTGGGGCATTTGGTGGGCTGCTGTGAGATACAGGAAGCTGGACTAGATGGGCCTATGGCCTGATCCAGTGGGGCTGTTCTTATGTTCTTATGAGGGGAGGGGCCTAAGTCCTGCAAGGGGGAGGCTGCTGCAGTAAGAGACGTCCAGGCAGTGAATTGGAGTGTTTGCCAAGAGGTGAGCAAGGAAGGGCCAGATTCCAGCAATACTGCAAAGGGAGAAGCAACCTGACTCGGTGCCAGGCTGGAGATGGAGAAGGAAGGCGAGACAGCAGTCAACAAGACAGCCTGTTCAACAGGGTGGCCAGTGACACTGTCAGTGGACGCGGGGAGAGTGCACAGCAAAAGATAAGCAGCTCCCTTTTAGGCATACTGAGCTGCAGGTGGCAGGGAAACATGCAGGCAGACAGGTGAGGCAGGATGGGACGGAGGGGGAAGCTCTGGGCAGAGCAGCAGGGCTGGGAGTCATCTGCATACAGGTGGCACTGAGAGGCCTGGGACTTGAGGAGGTCGCCAAAGCACAGAGAGGGAGCAGCAAGGGAGGAGGCAAGAACAGAGCCTCGAGGAACCCCGACAGAACGAGGAAAAGGAGAGAAGGTGCTTCCCTTTGGGGAGACACTCGCAGCCTTCCCATCTCTCGGAGAGGCTCTCCAGGCAGCTTTCAGAGGTTCAAAGCAAGGTGCACAGCAACAAAAGATGGAAAACCAATAGGCTCCAGCACCCCGTGAGCTTCATGGCTGCGCAGGGATGCGCACCTGGCTCATCCCGCCCCAGAGCACCTCTTGGACTCTGTACCACTGGGGTGGTTCAGATGATACATCAGCTGGCCCTCTCAAATGCACAGGGAGAGAGGAGCATGGCTGTGCAGTCCCCTGCATCCCCTCACACGCACAGGGGCAACGGGATTCATCTGAACCAGCCCCAGACACGTGGTTTAAACACTACTTTCAA
Organism: Tiliqua scincoides; assembly: GCF_035046505.1. Taxonomy (NCBI): domain Eukaryota; kingdom Metazoa; phylum Chordata; class Lepidosauria; order Squamata; family Scincidae; genus Tiliqua; species Tiliqua scincoides. Next base: position 13,290,451 of record NC_089833.1, read on the forward strand.
TTAAGCCATTAATCTGACACCTGAGGCGGCACACCACATGCTGCCCCCCCGACCCAATAATCTGCCAGCCTCTGCTCCACCCACTTCCCAATGTTCTAGCTCAGCACCCTCTTCCCCTCCACAACTCCTCCTCTCCCTCTCTATCCCCCTCTCTTCCTTTTCCAATCCAGGGAGTGGAAGGTGGAGCAGCGGAGGCAAGTTGGTGGATGGAGATTGGCGCCCTGCCACCAATCTGCTACCTGAGGCAACGGCTTCAGTTGGCCTTGTGCAGGGGTGCCCAAATCCCGGCCCTGGGGCCAATTGCGGCCCTCGAGGACTCCCAATGCGGCCCTCAGGGAGCCCCCAGCCTCCAATGAACCTCTGGCCCTCCAGAGACTTGCTGGAGTCTGTGCTGGCCTGACGCAACTGCTCTCTTCATGACAGCCAACTGTTCGACCTCTCGCATGAGCTGCGGAACAAGAGCTCCCTCCACTGCTTGCTGTTTCACGTCTGTGATGCAGCAGCAGCAGCAGCAGCAGCAGCAGCAGCAGCAGCAGCAAAGGAAAGGCCGGCCTTGCTTTGTGCAAGGTCTTTTATAGGCCTTGAGCTATTGCATGACCTCCATTCATTCGTATAAGTTCCATCTCTAATATATTCATTTATGTAAATTCATTCAAATTTGAAATGTAAATTAATTCTTTTTTTTCCCCTGGGCCCCCCCCCCCGACACAGTGTCAGAGAGATGAATGTGGCCCTCCTGCTGAAAAGTTTGGACACCCCTGGCCTTGTGGATGGGCCGGTCCTGATTGTCTCCGGGCTGCCTGTAAGTGGCTATAGGCAACTAAATCTGGACTGGAGCTCCCGTCTCCCTTGCCA